>NC_134881.1:1084127-1116627 GCF_041734735.1 Babylonia areolata | reverse complement strand
GGACCCCAGGACCCAGATTGAAAGCCCTGAATAACTTTTCCACTCAGCTATTGTGTCTCTTCTGTATGGCCATGGCTGATCAAAGAGAGGAGCTGATATCCCAGTATTATGCTCAATGGTTACCACTTCTTCTTTCTCTTTTTTCTTTTCTTCTTTATTTCAATTTTTATTAATGCATTCAGTTCTTTGTTGAATGGTGCTGGTTAAGGGTTTTATCCACACAAAAAAAAAAAAAAGGAAGAAAATCCAAGACTTTTCCAGATCGTGAAGGGAAAACATATTTAATATTTCCAAGACTTTTCCAGCCCTGGAAATGGTTCTCTCATTCTTCCAGGACAGACTTCCATGACTGCAGCAACCCTGATCACAATGCCTGTCTGTTCATTATTGAATTTATTCTGAGCCACATGTACAGGGCAGTCAACTGCCGGGGAATGGATTTCTATGCCGTTTTATGAGGCCCACTGCTGGAGGTAGCTTCACAACAACACTCTGCCTTCACTTCTTCACTCTCTTTTTTTAAGGCCTCTGTTGCATGCAAGTTCACGGTGTAACTTGTTTTCTTTTTATTTTATTCTCTCTCTCTCTCTCTCTCTTTTAGGCCTCCGTTGCATGCAAGTTCAAGGAGTAACATGTTTTCTCTTTGTTTTATTCTCTCTCTCTTTGCTTGTAGTGCAGCATGTGGGACTTTCTCCACTGTCTGGAGATGAAGAAATGGGAGTGCGGGATAACTCGCTCACCCACTCTCATCTATATGCACCCCCCCCCCTCCCCCAACCCCAATAGATCTTGTCTATCAACCCCCTGGCTGTTGCTGGTGAGTACCCTTGTCTGTGAAGGGCTGCCACCTCACTGAGATCAGACACATCTTACAGGTCAGGATGTCAGTGAAGGGCTGCCACCTCACTGAGGTAAGACACAGCTTACAGGTCAGGATGTCAGTGAAGGGCTGCCACCTCACTGTGATAAGACACAGCTTACAGGTCAGGATGTCAGTGAAGGGCTGTAACCTCACTAAGACACAGCTTACAGGTCAGGATGTCAGTGAAGGGCTGTCACCTCACTGAGATAAGACACAGCTTACAGGTCAGGATGTCAGTGAAGGGCTGTAACCTCACTAAGACACAGCTTACAGGTCAGGATGTCAATGAAGGGCTGTAACCTCACTAAGACAGAGCTTACAGGTCAGGATGTCAGTGAAGGGCTGTCACCTCACTGAGATAAGACACAGCTTACAGGTCAGGATGTCAATGAAGGGCTGTAACCTCACTAAGACACAGCTTACAGGTCAGGATGTCAGTGAAGGGCTGCCACCTCACTGTGATAAGACACAGCTTACAGGTCAGGATGTCAATGAAGGGCTGTAACCTCACTGAGATAAGACAGTGCTTACAGGTCAGGATGTCAGTGAAGGGCTGTCACCTCACTGTGATAAGACACAGCTTACAGGTCAGGATGTCAGTGAAGGGCTGTAACCTCACTAAGACACAGCTTACAGGTCAGGATGTCAATGAAGGGCTGTAACCTCACTAAGACAGAGCTTACAGGTCAGGATGTCAGTGAAGGGCTGTCACCTCACTGAGATAAGACACAGCTTACAGGTCAGGATGTCAGTGAAGGGCTGTCACCTCACTGAGGTAAGACACAGCTTACAGGTCAGGATGTCAATGAAGGGCTGTCACCTCACTGAGGTAAGACACAGCTTACAGGTCAGGATGTCAGTGAAGGGCTGTCACCTCACTGAGATCAGACACAGCTTACAGGTCAGAATGTCAGTGAAGGGCTGTCACCTCACTGAGATCAGACACAGCTTACAGGTCAGAATGTCAGTGAAGGGCTGTCACCTCACTGAGATCAGACACAGCTTACAGGTCAGGATGTCAGTGAAGGGCTGTCACCTCACTGAGATCAGACACAGCTTACAGGTCAGAATGTCAGTGAAGGGCTGTCACCTCACTGAGATCAGACACAGCTTACAGGTCAGGACGTCTGTCACCATTCTTCACATGCACTTTTCATCTCAGGATTGCCTTACATTTACTCAGAAAAATTAGCGAATTTACATTGTGAGTACACAAAAGTAGCTGCACTTCATGTTCCAACCACTCTGATCTAATTACACCCACCTTCCGTTCTCCAGGGGTCATAGCATGGTTTGTTTCTTTTTGCCCAGTGTGCAGATAACAGGGTGTTGTTTTTTGTTGTTGTTGTTTCAACTTTCCCAATCAACAAGAGTAAAGCTATTTTAATTGTGGAAACAGCCAGAAGCAACCGGTTTGACGTGAAATTGGGAAATCATGATCACACAGCCAACAGCACTGAAGGCCTAACACTCTGATGTCACTTGTGGTGTTAGCAGTAAAAGATTGTATTGTTCTGGTTGCCTCTATACCTGTTGTTCAAAGCTTTGTTGGTATTCAAATTGTTTACAGAAAAACAGAATTCAAGGGTGTTAAGTGTGTGCAGGACAGGGACGGGTGGTGTGGGGGTGATACGTTTGTGTGTGCATGCGTGCGTGCGTGTGTGTGTGTGTGTGTTCGTTCGTTCTTTTGCTTAATGTCTATCCACATCTGTGATTTTAGAAAAAGATTGTATTGTTCTGGTTGCCTCTATACCTGTTGTGCAAAGCTTTGTTGGTATTCAAATTGTTTACAGTAAACCAGAATTCAAGGGTATTAAGTGTGTGCAGGACAGGGACGGGTGGGGTGGGGGTGATACGTTTGTGTGTGTGTGTGTATTTGTGTGAGCGTGTGTGTGTGCGCATGCGCGTGTGTGCACTTGTGTGTGCATGTGTGGGAGCTTGTGCTTGTGGTGGTAATCAAACACAGACACACACACACAAATGCAAAAGCCTGAACAATACACATGTTTACAAACAAACATCACAATATAGGACACAAACACCATATCTATGAACACATGTGCATAAAATACATACAGAGAGAGAGAAAGAGAGAGAGACACACACACACAATCATATACATATATATATATATATATATATATTCAAACATATAAATATAATTTACACAGCATCTGTCATTTTCCTCAGATAATGTTACCTTCATGCAAACTACAGCACATAGGCTCTGTTTTCATGGGCACTTCCTCTCTCTGAATCCCAACTCAATCCGCACTACACATCTTTCATTCCCCTGCTCCCCCCACCCCCACATATCCAGAAACCATACCTTTCACAGACAATATCAACAGAAACTCATCTGAAAAACAGATAGTCATCTTCCTCTGCAATCTTTTCCTTTTGTGTCCCTGTGTTCACCTGTATATCAATGGTTTCCTATAAACAACTGATCTCACCTGTCTCTGAAACTGCTTGATGTCGGACACCCCTCCCAGTCCCTCTGTTCACCTGTATATCAATGGTTTCCTATAAACAACTCATCTCACCTGTCTCTGAAACTGCTTGATGTCGGACACCCCTCCCAGTCCCTCTGTTCACCTGTATATCAATGGTTTCCTATAAACAACTCATCTCACCTGTCTCTGAAACTGCTTGATGTCGGACACCCCTCCCAGTCCCTCTGTTCACCTGTATATCAATGGTTTCCTATAAACAACTCATCTCACCTGTCTCTGAAACTGCTTGATGTCGGACACCCCTCCCAGTCCCTCTGTTCACCTGTATATCAATGGTTTCCTATAAACAACTCATCTCACCTGTCTCTGAAACTGCTTGATGTCGGACACCCCTCCCAGTCCCTCTGTTCACCTGTATATCAATGGTTTCCTATAAACAACTCATCTCACCTGTCTCTGAAACTGCTTGATGTCGGACACCCCTCCCGGCTTAGTCACAAACACCTGTGGCAAGAAAGACAACAACAAAAATTAACATCAATCATCTATAAAAATAGGGTGAAACAAACATCAACAATACCTACATCATGCAACACCTTCATCAATAATTCAAAGAGCATACTGGGAACAGAGGGGGACAACTGAGTGCTCACTACCATGAACAGTTATAAATTATGCATCACAGCAATCATTACAAGAATTCATTTCACTTGCCTTTTTTTTTGTAAGTCATTCAATCCAAGCCCCCTCCACACCCACATCTTCCCATAGTTTCTCCATGTCAGATTTAAACAAGTTATACTTCAAACTTATCAAAGAAACAGTATAATCAAGTCCTGTTTCTAAATGTAAATGAAAACTTCTCAGTTTTACATGGACTATCAAGCATCCCCAATGATCACCTGAAGCTGAACATTCTAAGGGTGTTCTGAACTTACTTGGCATTCTAATTCTTTTGGTTCCTTTTGCCAAAAAATTGGTTTTCAAACTGTCATCAGCTAATCACATTACAATAAGACTGCTCCATGGTGCAACAAATCCAAATTCTAACTGCTCCATGGTGCAACAAATCCAAATTCTAACTGCTCCATGGTGCAACAAATCCAAATTCTAACTGCTCCATGGTGCAACAAATCCAAATTCTAACTGCTCCATGGTGTAACAAATCCAAATTCTAACTGCTCCATGGTGCAACAAATCCAAATTCTAACTGCTCCATGGTGTAACTGCTCCATGGTGTAACTGCTCCATGGTGTAACAAATCCAAATTCTAACTGCTCCATGGTGCAACAAATCCAAATTCTAACTGCTCCATGGTGTAACTGCTCCATGGTGTAACTGCTCCATGGTGTAACAAATCCAAATTCTAACTGCTCCATGGTGTAACAAATCCAAATTCTAACTGCTCCATGGTGTAACTGCTCCATGGTGTAACAAATCCAAATTCTAACTGCTCCATGGTGTAACTGCTCCATGGTGTAACTGCTCCATGGTGTAACTGCTCCATGGTGTAACTCCATGGTGTAACAAATCCAAATTCTAACTGCTCCATGGTGTAACAAATCCAAATTCTAACTGCTCCATGGTGCAACAAATCCAAATTCTAACTGTTCCATGGTGTAACAAATCCAAATTCTAACTGCTCCATGGTGTAACTGCTCCATGGTGTAACAAATCCAAATTCTAACTGCTCCATGGTGCAACAAATCCAAATTCTAACTGCTCCATGGTGTAACTGCTCCATGGTGTAACAAATCCAAATTCTAACTGCTCCATGGTGTAACTGCTCCATGGTGTAACAAATCCAAATTCTAACTGCTCCATGGTGTAACAAATCCAAATTCTAACTGCTCCATGGTGCAACAAATCCAAATTCTAACTGTTCCATGGTGTAACAAATCCAAATTCTAACTGCTCCATGGTGTAACTGCTCCATGGTGTAACAAATCCAAATTCTAACTGCTCCATGGTGCAACAAATCCAAATTCTAACTGCTCCATGGTGTAACTGCTCCATGGTGTAACAAATCCAAATTCTAACTGTTCCATGGTGTAACTGCTCCATGGTGTAACAAATCCAAATTCTAACTGCTCCATGGTGTAACAAATCCAAATTCTAACTGCTCCATGGTGTAACTGCTCCATGGTGTAACAAATCCAAATTCTAACTGCTCCATGGTGCAACAAATCCAAATTCTAACTGCTCCATGGTGTAACTGCTCCATGGTGTAACTGTTCCATGGTGTAACAAATCCAAATTCTAACTGCTCCATGGTGTAACTGCTCCATGGTGTAACAAATCCAAATTCTAACTGCTCCATGGTGTAACAAATCCAAATTCTAACTGCTCCATGGTGTAACTGCTCCATGGTGTAACAAATCCAAATTCTAACTGCTCCATGGTGTAACTGCTCCATGGTGCAACAAATCCAAATTCTAACTGCTCCATGGTGTAACTGCTCCATGGTGTAACAAATCCAAATTCTAACTGTTCCATGGTGTAACTGTTCCATGGTGTAACAAATCCAAATTCTAACTGCTCCATGGTGTAACTGTTCCATGGTGTAACAAATCCAAATTCTAACTGCTCCATGGTGTAACTGCTCCATGGTGTAACAAATCCAAATTCTAACTGCTCCATGGTGTAACTGCTCCATGGTGTAACAAATCCAAATTCTAACTGCTCCATGGTGTAACTGCTCCATGGTGCAACAAATCCAAATTCTAACTGCTCCATGGTGTAACAAATCCAAATTCTAACTGCTCCATGGTGTAACAAATCCAAATTCTAACTGCTCCATGGTGCAACAAATCCAAATTCTAACTGCTCCATGGTGTAACTGCTCCATGGTGCAACAAATCCAAATTCTAACTGCTCCATGGTGTAACAAATCCAAATTCTAACTGCTCCATGGTGTAACTGCTCCATGGTGCAACAAATCCAAATTCTAACTGCTCCATGGTGTAACAAATCCAAATTCTAACTGCTCCATGGTGTAACTGCTCCATGGTGCAACAAATCCAAATTCTAACTGCTCCATGGTGCAACAAATCCAAATTCTAACTGCTCCATGGTGCAACAAATCCAAATTCTAACTGCTCCATGGTGTAACAAATCCAAATTCTAACTGCTCCATGGTGCAACAAATCCAAATTCTAACTGCTCCATGGTGTAACAAATCCAAATTCTAACTGCTCCATGGTGCAACAAATCCAAATTCTAACTGCTCCATGGTGTAACTGCTCCATGGTGTAACTGCTCCATGGTGTAACAAATCCAAATTCTAACTGCTCCATGGTGTAACTGCTCCATGGTGTAACTGCTCCATGGTGTAACAAATCCAAATTCTAACTGCTCCATGGTGTAACAAATCCAAATTCTAACTGCTCCATGGTGCAACAAATCCAAATTCTAAGCAGTAGACTACCAAGTATCAGACAAGCAGAGTCCTGGAAAAACATCTTATTAGGCAAAAAATTAATTCCTTATTTCTCTGGTCTTTCCTTTGTCAATATACTCATCCATCTTCTATGAAAAACACACTTTTTTCAGCCACATTTCATAAGCTTTAAGATCTGTGCATTTTTATAGGATTTAAGACATGTGCCATCTCCAATACCTGATAAATTATCAACTTTTAAAAACCACAAATATATCTAATAAATGCACACCAATAAAGAAAGCTGGTGTCATCATGGGGCTCAGTAGTAATCACAGGAGGGGGCATGGAGGGGGGGGGTGGAATAAAACAAGGAGCAGAGAAGATAATTCAAACGGTGACGATAGGACCAACACACCGGAACAGAGACCAGGGAGGTCCCCCCATGATTCTCTTCTGGAAAATCATCATCATCGCACACTCTGCAGCCGAGTGGCACAGCGCACAACTGGGCAATGATTTGTGTCAGAGAACTGCGAAAGGAGGGAGGCAAGACGCCCGGACCCACACTGCAAACACAGGCCAATGTCACCCACACACAAAAGGACATAGTGCCTACATCTTTCACCAAATACATACACACATTAAAAAAACCAAAAAAACATTAATGCATGAATGACAAAAGCAACAAAAACACAGCAACCACCCAAGCAAAGTGCTGACATGCTTTTTTTGATAATTGTTTTGAAACCTTTTTTTTTTTTTTTTTTTTTTAAATCATTCTTCCTCTTTCTTGTAAACAGGAAAGCTTGTCCAGCCTTTTCTATGCACAGAAGTAAATGACCTCCCCCCCTCCCCCAACCCCACCCCCCCCTTTTTTTTTTTTTTTTTTTTAATGAACTTTCATTGACAAACAGATTAGACAAAAAATTCTTACGAAAGCACAAACATGCTGGGAATAAAAACTCTCTCCAAAGTTTAAAAAAAATCAACAGTTTGCTGAATATGTTGCTGCTGCTTTTGATCAAATGCATGCGATAAAACATTAATGATTTTTTCTTAAGTTCCTTCTTCAACAAAAAACAACAAAACCAACAAACACACTCACACACACACAAACAAAAAACAAACAAACCCAAAAAACAAAAAAACCCACAAACACACACACGCCCATTTTCCTTCTTCAGATACAATAAAAATGGACTTTTTCTTTCTTCAGACATTACAAAGACAAAAACAACTTTTTCCTTCTTCACATATAAAAAAGCAACTTTATCCCTTCATCAGACAATACATTACAGCCTCAGTTCTTTCTTGAACTGCAAAATCCACCTGTGTATGACTGTTCCAGTCTCTCTTATCTCCTGTGTGACTCGACCTCCTTGACATTTAGTATGCCCATCCGTGAAGGGCTCTTGCTTTGCTGAGATCAGACAGGGCTTATGGGCCAGGAAGGGCTCTTGCTTTGCTGAGATCAGAAAGGGCTTATGGGTCAGGAAGGACTCTTGCTTTGCTGAGATCAGACAGGGCTTATGGGCCAGGAAGGACTCTTGCTTTGCTGAGATCAGAAAGGGCTTATGGGTCAGGAAGGACTCTTGCTTTGCTGAGATCAGACAGGGCTTATGGGCCAGAAAGGACTCTTGCTTTGCTGAGATCAGACAGGGCTTATGGGCCAGGATGTTAGTCACCATTCTTTATCTGGACTTCTTCCACTAGGAGTGCATTACTTTTCTTCACCCAAAAATCCTCCGCTCAAAACAGTGCACAAGAAGTAGGTGGTGCTCTTCAAATTGAAGCCACACTGATTCCATTTCAGCAGAGTTGAGCAGTGAAGGGGCTGATGAAGACAACGTGCCCTGAGAGACACTTTGGTGACAGAATGCAGGAGACAAAAGAATGTAGGAAAGAGCTTCTGGTGTTGTTTGTCTGTATCTTCTGGGTCGTCTTTGAATTCTTCTTTACCACTCAACCATTCAACCATCATGCCTACCTAACACACTTTTCTACAGATTTCATTTTTTGCACTGTTTGACTGGATTCTAAATTGCTAACTTCAACTCAGTGATTAATGCACTGTTTGTAAGGATAAAGAAATGAACATTTTTTGGTAACATTTTCTTTGTATAATCATTAGAATGTTGACAGTCTGTTTTCAAGAGAAAGCAAATGTAACTACTCAACCAATTCCATGCTTTGATACTGTATAAATAAAATATTTCAAAAAGTCTCATAAGAAAGAGCAAATGAGTACCAGTAACACCATCAAATATTTTCTGGAAAAAATCAAAGACCATCAGGGTTTCTTTTTATGATGCTAACAAGCAATGAACAACTGAGCAGATGTTTGTATGCAGAATAATAACAGCATACCACATAATACTAAGATACACATTTCCATGAGTCATTGTAATATCTGACGCTGTTATATGAGTGTGAACTATGGAAATGTTTTATGCATGTATAATAATAGTGGAATACCATACAATACCAAGGTATACATTTCCATGACTCACTGCAATAACTCTCAGAAATCCTCGTGCAGGCAATTTACAACAGTTCTTGGTTTCACAGTTGTATTGTAAAACTTCTCTTCAAGCTTAAATGAACATACACAGGAAAGTGTATGGTTGAGGTTATTGTAAACTCAAGATCTATGAAAGTGTATGGTTTAGAAGTTACTCTGTTTCAAGATCAAGGAGGGTAGATGATTCTGAGTTGTCGTATATTTTAAGATTTGGAAAGAGTATGGCTTAGAGGGGAGGGAGGGAGGTTATCGTATATTCTAAGAGTAGGAAAGTGAACAGTTTGTGCATGGTTTGGAGGTTATAGCATATTTCAACATCTAGGATTGCATATTTTTTGGAGGTCATTATATATTGCAAGATAGGGTAAATATAGGGTTTGGGGTTATTGTATATTTCAATATCTACAAAAATGTATGGCTTAGGTTATTGTATATTTCAAGATGTGTAAAAGTGTGGTTTGGAGGTAATTGCATATTTCAAGATCCAGGAAAGCATAAGATTTGGTGGTTGTTGTTGCTTTTTACAGGATTAAAGTAAGTGTATGGTTTGGAGATTAATGTATATTTCTAGATCAAGAGAAGCATGTGGTACTGGGTTATCATAAAATTCAAGAATGAGAAAAGATCATGGTTTGGGGATTATTGTATATTCCAGTCTATAGGAAGCATTAAGTGATAGAGGGCAATAGTTATTATATAGCAAGGTTATTAAAAAAAAAAAAAAAAAAAAAGCTGAGTATTTCATTGTCTGACAGCTCAAAGATACACAGAAATAGCAATAAAAAAAATATAAGTCAATTGTAATATAATTTTTTTTTAAACATTAAAAAAAAAGGAAAAAAAAACAACCCCACCTAACAACGGGTAACTTGAGAACCTTGACTATTTGGTTATAGCATATCATATAAAAATCACTTGATATTAGCTGTTGGGTAATATACTTATACAGCTTATGCAAAGTGCCCTAAGAAAAAATTTAAACAGTTAAATCAATGCCTATTCTACACACAAACTTTAAAGAACAGTTTGCTCAAAACGTTCACATTCAGATTTTTTGATCAAATGACATAAGAAAAGATGAGCAAAAATGTCTAAAATGCATCAAAAGCCAATAAGCATAAATATTGAATGAAACAATTCCTGAATATGGAAAGAATACATGATTATATACATAGAGAGAGAGACAGACAGACAGACAGAGAGAGAGAGAGAAAGAGAGAGAGACACACACACACACACAAAAGCCTGCAGTGTACAACTGATGACATGTTATCAAAATGATATAATAGAGACTTTTTCCCCTCCAAAACAAAGCATCCAAGAAATGGCAGGAAAAGCTACTGCATGGTGTTATTTCTGATTACAGAAGATGACGTAAGACGCCACAAAAGAGAGCCCAAGAAAAGAGGACAGGACGGTGTGCCACCCACCTGTCTGATCAACGGTTCTGTACTTTTCGCCACCTGACCAATGCTGGAGTTGTCCACTGGTACTGTCCGCCATGCCAGTACCTGTGTTCAATCAACAATCATCAGCATCAATGTTCTTCATTTCTTTCTATTGGTACTGTCCGCCATGCCAGTACCTGTGTTCAATCAACAATCATCAGCATCAATGTTCTTCATTTCTTTCTATTGGTACTGTCCGCCATGCCAGTACCTGTGTTCAATCAACAATCATCAGCATCAATGTTCTTCATTTCTTTCTATTGGTCCTGTCCGCCATGCCAGTACCTGTGTTCAATCAACAATCATCAGCATCAATGTTCTTCATTTCTTTCTATTGGTACTGTCCGCCATGCCAGTACCTGTGTTCAATCAACAATCATCAGCATCAATGTTCTTCATTTCTTTCTATTGGTACTGTCCGCCATGCCAGTACCTGTGTTCAATCAACAATCATCAGCATCAATTTTCTTCATTTCTTTCTATTGGTACTGTTCGCCATGCCAGTACCTGTGTTCAATCAACAATCATCAGCATCAATTTTCTTCATTTCTTTCTATTGGTACTGTTCGCCATGCCAGTACCTGTGTTCAATCAACAATCATCAGCATCAATGTTCTTCATTTCTTTCTATTGGTACTGTCCGCCATGCCAGTACCTGTGTTCAATCAACAATCATCAGCATCAATTTTCTTCATTTCTTTCTATTGGTACTGTTCGCCATGCCAGTACCTGTGTTCAATCAACAATCATCAGCATCAATGTTCTTCATTTCTTTCTATTGGTACTGTTCGCCATGCCAGTACCTGTGTTCAATCAACAATCATCAGCATCAATGTTCTTCATTTCTTTCTATTGGTCCTGTTCGCCATGCCAGTACCTGTGTTCAATCAACAATCATCAGCATCAATGTTCTTCATTTCTTTCTATTGGTCCTGTCTGCCATGCCAGTACCTGTGTTCAATCAACAATCATCAGCATCAATGTTCTTCATTTCTTTCTATTGGTCCTGTCCGCCATGCCAGTACCTGTGTTGAATCAACAATCATCAGCATCAATGTTCTTCATTTCTTTCTATTGGTCCTGTCTGCCATGCCAGTACCTGTGTTCAATCAACAATCATCAGCATCAATGTTCTTCATTTCTTTCTATTGGTACTGTTCGCCATGCCAGTACCTGTGTTCAATCAACAATCATCAGCATCAATGTTCTTCATTTCTTTCTATTGGTCCTGTCTGCCATGCCAGTACCTGTGTTCAATCAACAATCATCAGCATCAATGTTCTTCATTTCTTTCTATTGGTCCTGTCCGCCATGCCAGTACCTGTGTTCAATCAACAATCATCAGCATCAATTTTCTTCATTTCTTTCCACCTTCGTGGCCTGCAACTCCCCTTGTTCACTTGTGTCTACAAATGGGGTTTCACAAGTATGACCATTTTTACTATGCCATACAGGCAGTCATACTCTGCTTGTGTGGTTGTCATCAATGATGTAATTATAATATCCATTTTTACCCGCCATAATTATATGAAGTCATCTCTGCTTTTGTGGGTGTCATCAATAATCTCAACAACCTGAGATACACTGATACTCCAACTTTTCCCCAGTCAAATTCTAATCTCAACAACCTGAGATACACTGATACTCCAACTTTCCACCAGTCAAATTCTGATCTCAACAACCTGAGATACACTGATACTCCAACTTTCCACCAGTCAAATTCTGATCTCAACAACCTGAGATACACTGATACTCCAACTTTCCACCAGTCAAATTCTAATCTCAACAACCTGAGATACACTGATACTCCAACTTTTCACCAGTCAAATTCTGATCTCAACAACCTGAGATACACTGATACTCCAACTTTCCACCAGTCAAGTTCTAATCTCAACAACCTGAGATACACTGATACTCCAACTTTCCACCAGTCAAGTTCTAATCTCAACAACCTGAGATACACTGATACTCCAACTTTTCCCCAGTCAAATTCTGATCTCAACAACCTGAGATACACTGATACTCCAACTTTTCTCCAGTCAAATTCTAATCTCAACAACCTGAGATACACTGATACTCCAACTTTTCTACAGTCAAGTTCTGTTTTTGTATGCTGATAACATGTTTCGGCCAAAGTATAACAATACAACATTACACTATACTCCATACAACTTCAGTCCCATTTTCACAAATAAGGAACACACAAAATGCTGGCAGAGCCAGGGTTCCTATGTGTTTGTAATCATTAATATTAATTATAAAAATAAAAAACGCTTTAAAAACCGACAGCCAAAACTTAACAGCTATCTTGTCAAGAACCCATATGAAAGCCACAGTATTTTGAAAGCTGGACAATACCCCTTGTATCATGAATCATCATCTGCTATATAGCACACAACAACTGTTCCTGTCAGTAAAACTTCTTTCAGGATCAGGGTCATGGTTTTTTTTAATCACTGATTTTTTTTAAAATTCAAATTTGGGTGGAACATTCAACTGCCCTGCTTTGTCCCTGAAGGAAATATTGCTGGTCTTTTTTTTCTTTCTTTTTTTCCAGCAAAGAGAGCCAAAATCAAAAACCTTTACAAATATGAAACATTTTCATAGCACTTTTATTTTTAAAGCTATAAAAAACAACAACAAAAAACATCATTTTGTAACATATTCACACACACACACACACACACACACACACACACACACACACATCAATTTAAAAGCCTGTATGAACCCTTCTGGGACACTGGAGCTCACCTGGAGATCGTATTTGTCAGCTATCTTGGTGAAAGCATCTTCAGCCTGGGCAGCTGTGGCTCGGTCCAAAAACAGCATTCCTGTTGCATACTGCCCCGCCTCTGGGAGAATGCCGTTGTATCCAGTTTCACTGAAAAAATGACCAGAAAATCTTTTGATCAATCTGTTTTCAGGATGTTTTCTGCTCTTTGTCAGTCTGTTAATTTACTGAAGACTTAATTCCCTTTTTATGCCTCTGGGTAAAGGCACAGCAGCAGACACACAGAAACATGCATGCATGTGCGCACACACTCACACACATATGCACATGCACACACTCAAGCACAAACACATACAAGCACACATGAACACACACTTGCATACAGGCATGAACACACTCACATACACACACACAGACACAATTAATCACTCAGGTGTGCATGCACGCTCACAAATATGATATACATGTGTGCAATAAGATGAAAACAAATGACACTGACAGGGCATCAGACATGTATTATACAGCCATCCACCTTCACATCAGCTGCCTTCTTCATTAACACAAACATGTATTATACAGCCATCCACCTTCACATCAGCTGCCTTCTTCATTAACACAAACATGTATTATACAGCCATCCACCTTCACATCAGCTGCCTTCTTCATTAACACAAACATGTATTATACAGCCATCCACCTTCACATCAGCTGCCTTCTTCATTAACACAAACATCATTTTACAGCCATCCACCTTCACATCAGCTGCCTTCTTCATTAACACAAACATGCCTTCACATCAGCTGCCTTCTTCATTAACACAAACATCATTTTACAGCCATCCACCTTCACATCAGCTGCCTTCTTCATTAACACAAACATGTATTATACAGCCATCCACCTTCACATCAGCTGCCTCATTCATTAACACAAACATGTATTATACAGCCATCCACCTTCACATCAGCTGCCTTCTTCATTAACACAAACATGTATTATACAGCCATCCACTTTCACATCAGCTGCCTTCTTCATTAACACAAACATGTATTATACAGCCATCCACCTTCACATCAGCTGCCTTCTTCATTAACACAAACATGCATTATACAGCCATCCACCTTCACATCAGCTGCCTTCTTCATTAACACAAACATGCCTTCACATCAGCTGCCTTCTTCATTAACACAAACATGTATTTTACAGCCATCCACCTTCACATCAGCTGCCTTATTCATTAACACAAACACGCCTGCTTCATTTCATATAATACTCACACAGACACAGACACACGTACAAATATAAACACAATCTCTTCTCTGTTCTGAAGTATATACAAACACACACACAGGCACACACACACAAAAACAAAAACAAAACAACAACCAGCAACACTATCCATGGTCTAAATGTTTGGGAAGTTTATCATGCATTCACACATGGGTATAAGAGGGAGACAGACAGAGAGAGAGAGAGAGAGACAGAGACAGAGAGAGAGAGAGAGAGTCGCATGTACTGTCTTGCAACAGTCACATGTACTGTCTCAGAAAAATGAAATCTTTTAATGTGAGCGAGTGAGCACGGGCAAGCATTTCTGTGTGTGTGTGATCGGAAGTGATTTTAAAATATTTTCTTATTTTACTTGGATTTCATGTATCTTAATGTTAATGTACTAATTTTATTGGTGTTACATATGTTACGTGCATGCATATGTGCCTACATCCATGCATATGTGTGTGTGTGTGTGAGTGTGTGTGTGTGTGTGCGCATTTTACTTATATATATACGATTTATTCCCTTGATGTTTTTATTAATGTATTGTTGTACAATACATTTTGGTCTTAACGTGTGTGTGTGTGTGTGCGCGCGTGCGTGTGCATGTGTGTGTATGTGTGTGCATGTGTATGTGTGTGTGTGCATGCATGTGTGCGTGCATGTCATTTTTAGTAATATATACTCTTTTTTTGTTGGATGTTTTCATTTGTAAATATTGTTGTGCAATACCCTATTGTCTTAACATGAGTATGTGTGTGTGCAGAGGGGGGGTTAGTCTATCGTCAGCTATTGGGAATTCTTATTCGACTAGTTTTAATCTTTTCTTACGCTGCGCATGATGATTTAATGCTAGTGTTTACAATGAGCCTGTGATTGCACAACTTAATTTCCATGTGGATTAATAAAATGTTTTTGATTGATTGATTTTGATTGATTTTGATTGATTGAGAGAGCAACAGACAGATAGATAGATACATAGAGAGAGAGAGCAATAGATAGATAGAGAGAGAGAGAGAGAGCAATAGATGGATAGATAGACACAGAGAGAGAGAGAGGCTATATCCATCTTCTTCAGTGACTGAAAAAAGGCAAATCAATTCCCTCCCCCTGATCATGTGATGATGCTGCACGCCTCACACCTACCCACAGTCAATGCCCTGACCTCATTTCCCTTCCAGCAGAAAAAAACCCAAACAAGTGCACCTCCTGTTCGGACTGATTGAAAAAACAAAACCACACGCACAGAGAAAAAAACCGTCTCTTCTTGTGTATTTGTGCATATTCATGTGTGTGTGTGTGCGTGCGCGCGCGTGTGTGTGTGTGTGGTGCATGTGTGAGTCTATCTGTATGTGTGTGCGTGTATTGTGTGTATTTGTATACAGTGTGTGTGTGCGTGTGCATGTGCGAGTCTTCTTTGGAAGGGTAAATAAAAAAAATAAAAAAATAAAAAAAACAGAAAAGGAAAAACTGAAGAAAAGAAAAATGCTGACTTTGATTTATTCAATCTTCAAAGTCCTAAAACTGTCAGTGAATAGTGTGGGGCTAGTATTATGCCCATTATATTCTTCTTTTTTTTTCTTTCTTTTTCTTCTTCTACTTCTTTTCTTCTCTGTATCTGGTTCCCAGCTTTTCTTCACCAAGCACCTCCACCTGGCTTTGTTTTCTTCTTCTACTTCTTTTTGTCCTTTCTCTCACCTCTGGAAAGTGTCCCCCCCCCCCCTGTTGATCTGTTCAACCACTTTGCTGATGTACAGCTTTCACTCCTGCTCACAAACTGTGTGCTGCCAACAAGTCAGATCCACATTGGCACCCAGCTCTTCTTCTTCTTCTGCACAAAACTTCTTCTTCCTCTTCATCTGCACAACTTCTTCTTCTTCTTCTTCTGCACAAAACTTCTTCTTCCTCTTCATCTGCACAACTTCTTCTTCTTCTTCATCTGCACAACTTCTTCTTCTTCTGCACAAAACTTCTTCTTCTTCATCTGCACAACTTCTTCTTCTTCTTCATCTGCACAACTTCTTCTTCCTCTTCATCTGCACAAAACTTCTTCTTCTTCTGCACAAAACTTCTTCTTCTTCTTCTTCATCTGCACAACTTCTTCTTCATCTGCACAAAACTTCTTCTTCTCCTTCTTCATCTGCACAAAACTTCTTCTCCTTCTTCATCTGAACAAAACTTCTTCTTCTTCTTCATCTGCACAAAACTTCTTCTTCATCTGCACAAAACTTCTTCTTCTTCTTCATCTGCACAAAACTTCTTCTTCTTCATCATGCCATGCCATGATGAATGAAAAATTGAATGTATGTGTGATCGTGTTAGCAAATGAACAGTAAGTGCATGTGTGTGTTTGCGTGTGTGGGCATGAATATGTATGTATGTCTTTGTTTGCTTGGTTATAATGTGTGTGTGTGTGTGTACGTACGTACATACGTACGTACATGATAATGTAACAATTGTTCTTTTCATTGCTTTGTTACTTTTAATAGACTATTCCAGTCACTATCCTTATTCGTTGTTCTTATTATTTTATTTTATTTCATTTTATTTCTTTATTTCCATGTTTTGTGTTTTTTTATTTCCATGTTTTGTGTCATTAAATGGGCAGAATTGTATAAAGGCCTTTACTGCGCCTAATTGCTAATTCTTTACCCATTAAAGATTCAGTCAATCAATCAATCTTCTTCTTCATCAGCACAAAACTGCTTCTTCTGCTTCTTCTTCAGCACAAACCTTCTTCTTCTTCTTCAGCACAAACCTTCTTCTTCTTCTTCTTCAGCACAAACCTTCTTCTTCTTCAGCACAAACTTTCTTCTTCTTCTTCAGCACAAACCTTCTTCTTCTTCAGCACAAACCTTTTTCTTCTTCTTCTTCAGCACAAACCTTTTTCTTCTTCTTCTTCAGCACAAACCTTCTTCTTCTTCTTCAGCACAAACCTTCTTCTTCTTCTTCAGCACAAACCTTCTTCTTCAGCACAAACCTTCTTCTTCAGCACAAACCTTCTTCTTCTTCTTCTTCAGCACAAACCTTCTTCTTCTTCAGCACAAACCTTCTTCTTCAGCACAAACCTTCTTCTTCTCCTCTTCCCACTCCACTCCCTGGTATCATTCTGTGTGGTTTTTGTTGTTGATGTTGCTCTTCTGGTTTTTCTTCCTTTCCTTCTTTTTTGGGGATGGAGGGGTGGGGGGTGTATGTGTGAGGGTAGATGGGGCAGGGTGTTGGCTTTTCTCCCTTTCCTTCTTTTTGGGGGTGGAGGGGTGGGGGTGTATGTGTGAGGGTAGATGGGGCAGGGTGTTGGCTTTTCTCCCTACCCCTGGACACTTCAAAGAAAAGAAAAAGCTGACTGCTTCTTTTCTGCTAACTAGTAGATGTGAAAGGCAAAAGTGTAGAACCTGCTGATATCACTTTTTGACTCACTTGTGTAAACAAAGTGAGTCTGTGTTTTAACCCGGTGTTCGGTTGTCTGTGTGTGTGTGTGTGTGTGTGTGTGTGTGTGTCCGTGGTAAACTTTTACAGACATTTTCTCTGCAAATACTTTGTCAGCTGACACCAAATTAGGCATAAAAATAGGAAAAATTAAGTTCTTTCCAGTCATCTTGTTTAAAACAATATTGCACCTCTGGGATGGGCACAAAAAATAAAAAATGAAGCCTAATCATATGCAAACTGCATTTACTGTTATATTTATATTTTTTGTATTCTCTAAACTTGGCACTTTGATCTGATATTCTGACCCAACAACAAGAGCAGTCATTATTATCATTTTTTGTTCAAACAGCTAAGCATGGAATTTTTATTTATTTTGCAAACGTTTTGGTGCAGATAGTAAAAAAGGGAAATTACTCTGTAATTAATGCTAGGGGACTTAATTTGCTTTAAACTGATCTTTCTCATCTTAAACATTACATTTTGAAATTATACTCAATACATAAAAAGCTTGGATTTTTTTTTTTTTTTTTTTTTTAAGTGTATCACAAGTGAGTCTGGAAGGCCTTGCCTCTCTTGTTTTAATATAGTTTTTTTTTCTAAACTGTTTTACATCAAACAAGAAATAAAGAAATAAGACAGATATATCCAGAACAACATTATTTCACAATGTTAGCTACATGCATCACACATACATACACCCATAAAGACACACACACTATGTTAGCTATATGTATCACACATACATACACCCATAACGACACACACACTATGTTAGCTATATGTATCACACATACATACACACATAAAGACACACACAGACACACACACATCTGTGATATCATCAAAGGCTTTTTATGTCCA
Source organism: Babylonia areolata (assembly GCF_041734735.1). Lineage (NCBI taxonomy): Eukaryota > Metazoa > Mollusca > Gastropoda > Neogastropoda > Buccinidae > Babylonia > Babylonia areolata. Next base: position 1,097,665 of record NC_134881.1, on the reverse strand, counting down.
CACTAATATCAGTTAACACACATCTGCTGTGGAACACACACAAACGTGAAGACAGGAAGAATAAAGAGTGCCATTTATTTCCCTCAGCACTAATGGCACAGCCATTTATTTCCCTCAGCACTAATGGCACAGCCATTTATTTCCCTCAGCACTAATGGCACAGCCATTCTCCCTTAATTAATCCTCACAGAGAAGCCAGTGATAATTAGGGGAAGAAACATGCACAATAACACTGCTTCGATGATAACCACTGATATTTCCATTACTTTCAGTAATCAACACTGTTTACCTGTGAGTGTGCTAGCACTGAGAAAGTGAAAATGTGTGTGTATGTGTGTGTGTGTGTGTGTGTGTGTGTGTGTGTGTGTGTTTATGTGTGCATGCATGCTTGCATGTGCATGTGAACACACCTGCCTCTCTGAATATGTGTGTGTGTGCATGTGTGAGTGCATGTGCATAAGTGTGTGCATATGTGTGTGCATGCTTCTGTGCATGTGTGTATAACTTTGCATGCATGTATGTGTGTGTGCTTGTGTGCACATGCACATGCATGTATGCATGCATTCTGCACGCATGTAGACACAATCACATATGTATATGAAAACAAAAGGGCTGATGGTAGGTTGTCTGGCATGTGTGTGGACATTCTGAAAGGTGGGTGGACAGACGGACACATTACAGGGTGGGGAAGGTTGGGTGTGGAGACCAAAAGCAGGGCTGGAATTGGCTGGACATTTCTGAGAGGGGAAGGAGGTGGGGGGCGATGGGTCTTGTAGAAAAGACCGACGATGCCACACATGCCAAATATGCATCAACTCCTCCACATTACTGCTTTGTCTGGAACCAAACATCCACCATCACCAAGTTGTTCAACAATCACATCACTGTCCTGAAAACCAAACCAGAAAGGTGCAGTCAATTTGATTCGTAGTGCTTTTTTGTTGTTGCTTGTGACGCAATAAACATTTCAAAAACCAAACCAAACCCAAGACGTACTGCAGGACTTTGGCCAGGAACTTGTGTGGGATGCCGGTGAGCACACCGGCACCGTCCCCCGTGTCATTGTCACAGCCACAGGCACCACGATGCTCCATTCGCTCCAGCATCACCTGGGATTCCCTGATCACCTGCAACACACCACACACCAACCTTACACAATACTGTACACATGGATCGAGGTGTGTGTGTGTGTGTGTGTGTGTGTGTGTGTGTGTGTGTGCATGTGTGTGTGTGTGGTGTGTGTGTGTGTGTGTGTGTGTGTATGTGTGTGTGTGTGTGTGTGTGTGTGTGTGTGGTGTGTGTGTGTGTGTGTGTGTGTGTGTGTGGTGTATGTGTGTGTGTGTGTGTGTGTGTGTCTTTGTGTGTGTGTTGTGTGTTGTGTGTGTGTGTGTGTGTGTGTGTGTGTTTGTGTGTGGTGTCTGTGTGTGTGTGTGTTTGTGTCTCTGTGTGTTGTGTGTGTCTGTGTGTGTGTTGTGTGTGTGTGTGTGGGTATGTACACATATAAATATAGCAACAGTGCTAATAACGGCACCAACAATAATAAAATGAACAATAATGATACTAATAATACTATAATTATTATCATTATTACCATTATAATTAGTATTATCATTATCATTATTATCATCATCATTATTATCAACAACAACAATACCATTACTTCTGTTATCATCAATGAAGATACGTTGATAACAAATGAAATAAAAATAATGAAGATAATGGTCATTTTAATGTATGAAAATGATGACAATGAAGATGATGGTGATGATGATGATGATGATGATGATGAACACTTTTTCAGCAGTTTTTCTCAGGTTAAGCTCAAAAGAGCTTCACAGTGACTCACAACGTCATAAAGTATTAAGTTGTAATGAAAATTTATCAGCATGATTTACTGTCGTTGAGCTCAGCTTGTTTTACTGAGATCTACAATGAATTATAAATGATGATTTTTTGATAGATTAACTCCAAATGTCCATGAAAACACATCATGCAAGTCATTCATCAAAGCCACTTGTACTGACACAGACCCAGACAGACATTGACACACACAAACCTTTCTCAGCATGGAAAGTAGTTCAATACACAAACCTTTCTCAGCATGGAAAGTAGTTCAATACACAAACCTTTTCCATAGTTCAATACACAAACCTTTCTCAGCATGGAAAGTAGTTCAATACACAAACCTTTCTCAGCAATGGAAAGTAGTTCAATACACAAACCTTTCTCAGCATGGAAAGTAGTTCAATACACAAACCTTTCTCAGCATGGAAAGTAGTTCAATACACAAACCTTTTCCATAGTTCAATACACAAACCTTTCTCAGCATGGAAAGTAGTTCAATACACAAGCCTTTCTCAGCAATGGAAAGTAGTTCAATACACAAACCTTTCTCAGCATGGAAAGTAGTTCAATACACAAACCTTTTCCATAGTTCAATACACAAACCTTTCTCAGCATGGAAAGTAGTTCAATACACAAACCTTTCTCAGCAATGGAAAGTAGTTCAATACACAAACCTTTCTCAGCATGGAAAGCAGTTCAATACACAAACCTTTCTCAGCATGGAAAGTAGTTCAATACACAAACCTTTTCCATAGTTCAATACACAAACCTTTCTCAGCATGGAAAGTAGTTCAATACACAAACCTTTCTCAGCATGGAAAGTAGTTCAATACACAAACCTTTCTCAGCAATGGAAAGTAGTTCAATACACAAACCTTTCTCAGCAATGGAAAGTAGTTCAATACACAAACCTTTCTCAGCATGGAAAGTAGTTCAATACACAAACCTTTCTCAGCATGGAAAGTAGTTCAATACACAAACCTTTCTCAGCAATGGAAAGTAGTTCAATGCACAAACCTTTCTCAGCAATGGAAAGTAGTTCAATGCACAAACCTTTCTCAGCATGGAAAGTAGTTCAATACACAAACCTTTCTCAGCAATGGAAAGTAGTTCAATACACAAACCTTTCTCAGCAATGGAAAGTAGTTCAATACACAAACCTTTCTCAGCACGGAAAGTAGTTCAATACACAAACCCTTCTCAGCATGGAAAGTAGTTCAATACATAAACCTTTCTCAGCATGGAAAGTAGTTCAATACACAAACCTTTCTCAGCATGGAAAGTAGTTCAATTCAGGACTGTGGAGCACAAGGAGATCTGTGCTGTTTTAACAGATGGGTCTTCAGTAAGGATTTCAGAGAGGCCAAGGAAGTGGAGTGTCCAATGTCAAATCTCGTCATATATCTAAGTCTGTTTATGTGTGTGTGTGTGTGTGTGTGTGTGTGTGTGTGTGTGTGTGTGTGTGTGTGTGTGTGTAATTGTGTGTGTGTGTGTAATTGTGTGTGTGCATATATGTGTGTATCTGCATGTATGCACTATCATCTTCCATGTTCTCTGACCGGCATTTTAATCCCCTCCACCCACCCCATGGCCTGGCCTTGTCTCAGAGCCAGAGCCAACAATCCATGAGGAGCTCTCTGTGTTTTTGTCACCAGCAGGCCCCCCATCCAGAGCCAACAATCCATCAGGAGCTCTCTGTGTTTTTGTCACCAACAGGCCCCCCATCAGAGGAGACTCTGCGCTGCCCAGTCTCTGCAGTGGCTTTTAGAAAGAGGCCCGATGCCAGGGGAAGCCAGTCAGGTGGGGAATGGGAAATACCACCAGGATATCCACCAGACTGATTTGAACCCCAAATCTCTCCTCCTTTAGTGTATCACCTAACCAACAAACCAGCTCTCGTTTATGATACAAGCTTCATTTCATGGCTGACACTGGATCCCATTGGCATCCTTTATGTTAGTACTAGTAGTTTCTTGGTGATTTAGTATAGTTTGCTGATAGTATGAAGAACAAGCTTTGCATTTTTCAGTGCACAATATGAAATACAGTTATCATAATCATGGTCATTCGACTCACCAACAATGGCTATCTGAATAACAATGCACTAAACCTACACACTGATGAGGTCGTGTAGATTATTTAATCAGGTTTCATTTTGTGCCCTCATGTGAAGTGAAGCGGTAGACATGTTATATATTTGTTTTACTGCAGCATTTTATTCATGCTGAGAGTGAAAGGCATCTTTTAAATGAGTTTGCATACTTGCATCAGAATGCTTGTATGTAAGCACGCATCGATAGTCGCAAATTGTGTGTAAGTGTGTAGTGTGTGTGTGTGTGTGTGTGTGTGTGTGTGTGTGTGCGTGTGTGTGTGATAGAGAGAGAGAGGGAGGAAGAGAGAGAGAGAGAGAGAGAGAGAGAGAGAGAGTTGGAGGAGACATGGTGAGAGACAGACAGAGAGAGAGATAGAGAGGAGACAGAGACAGAGGCATGTCACAATATGTCAAGCACATGTGCCACCATGCCTAGAGAGTAAAACAATGCCAGGAAGTGAAACATGATACACGTGTTAGCTGCTTCCCCCTCCATTTAATCCAAATCCATCTGCTCCAAAACACAACCCTTTTTTTTCACCCACCAAAACCACTTAACTGATAATCTACTAGGTACAGTTTCCATTGTTACATGAATGCAATGCACAGCTATGTTTGTCCAACAAGTGAAACCCATTGTTTGTGTTATTTATTTATTTATATCTCTCATTGTTGTCTAAAATCCAGGACTTGAGATAATAATGATTTATAAGAAGCAGCCCAGTTATACACACAATAAAAACAAATATACACCCATTAATTTTCCATTTCTTTCCATAATCTTACGTTCTCTATCTCTCCCCCCACCTGACCCCCCTCCCCAACACCTCCACTCTTCTCTTGTAGAGTTTAATATAAATCTATACATTACACACATTGCCAAAATTATTGTATGCTTCCCTTCCATCTCTCTCTCTCTCTTTCCCCTACCATCATGTCTTTTCTTCTGTTGCTAAACACATTAACAGATTAAAATAATCACTAATTCTATTTATATGTCAGGCATACTGACACATTTTATTGCTCCCTCTCTCTCTCTTTCTCTCTCTCCTACCACCCATTCTGTTTGTCAAGCTCACATTAACAAAATAAATAAAAATACATATATTCCTGATCCAAAGTCACTGGACACTCCCCTTCCATGTCTCTCTCCCCCCTCTCCCTCCCTCCCTCTCTCTCTCTCTCTCCCCACCTCTCCCTCCCTCCCTCTCTCTCTCCCTCCCTCTCTCTCTCCCCACCTCTCCCTCCCTCCCTCCCTGTCTCCCTCTCTCTCTCTCTCCCCACCTCTCCCTCCCTCCCTCCCTCCCTCTCTCTCTCCCCACCTCTCCCTCCCTCCCTCTCTCTCTCTCTCTCCCCCCTCTCCCTCCCTCCCTCTCTCTCTCTCTCCCCACCTCTCCCTCCCTCCCTGTCTCCCTCTCTCTCCCCACCTCTCCCTCCCTCCCTGTCTCCCTCTCTCTCTCTCTCCCCACCTCTCCCTCCCTCCCTCTCTCTCTCTCTCCCCACCTCTCCCTCCCTCCCTGTCTCCCTCTCTCTCTCTCTCCCCACCTCTCCCTCCCTCCCTCTCTCTCTCTCTCCCCACCTCTCCCTCCCTCCCTCTCTCTCTCTCTCCCCACCTCTCCCTCCCTCCCTCTCTCTCTCTCTCCCCACCTCTCCCTCCCTCCCTCTCTCTCTCTCTCTCCCCCCTCTCCCTCCCTCCCTCTCTCTCTCTCCCCACCTCTCCCTCCCTCTCTCTCTCTCTCCCCACCTCTCCCTCCCTCTCTCTCTCACAACCACCACCCCTTCCCCCCCTCTCTCTCTTTTCCCTCTCACCACCCCTTCTCTTCCTTTGCCAGGCTCACATTAACAGCACAGAAATAACTACTGGTTACATGTCACGCAAGCTGCCAATTTACTGGGATCCTCTTCAGTCTATCTTTTCACTACCTCTCTCCCAAGCACCTTCTTCCTATCTCCCTCAAATTGTTGTTTTGTCAACTACCTCTCTCTCAAGCACCTTCTTCCTATCTCCCTCAAATTGTTGTTTTGTCAACTACCTCTCTCTCAAGCACTTTCTTCCTATCTCCCTCAAATTGTTGTTTTGTCAACTACCTCTCTCTCAAGCACTTTCTTCCTATCTCCCTCAAATTGTTGTTTTGTCAACTACCTCTCTCTCAAGCACCTTCTTCCTATCTCCCTCAAATTGTTGTTTTGTCAACTACCTCTCTCTCAAGCACCTTCTTCCTATCTCCCTCAAATTGTTGTTTTGTCAACTACCTCTCTCTCAAGCACTTTCTTCCTATCTCCCTCAAATTGTTGTTTTGTCAACTACCTCTCTCTCAAGCACTTTCTTCCTATCTCCCTCAAATTGTTGTTTTGTCAACTACCTCTCTCTCAAGCACCTTCTTCCTATCTCCCTGAAATTGTTGTTTTGTCAACTACCTCTCTCTCAAGCACTTTCTTCCTATCTCCCTCAAATTGTTGTTTTGTCAACTACCTCTCTCTCAAGCACCTTCTTCCTATCTCCCTCAAATTGTTGTTTTGTCAACTACCTCTCTCTCAAGCACCTTCTTCCTATCTCCCTCAAATTGTTGTTTTGTCAACTACCTCTCTCTCAAGCACCTTCTTCCTATCTCCCTCAAATTGTTGTTTTGTCAACTACCTCTCTCTCAAGCACCTTCTTCCTATCTCCCTCAAATTGTTGTTTTGTCAACTACCTCTCTCTCAAGCACCTTCTTCCTATCTCCCTCAAATTGTTGTTTTGTCAACTACCTCTCTCTCAAGCACTTTCTTCCTATCTCCCTCAAATTGTTGTTTTGTCAACTACCTCTCTCTCAAGCACCTTCTTCCTATCTCCCTCAAATTGTTGTTTTGTCAACTACCTCTCTCTCAAGCACCTTCTTCCTATCTCCCTCAAATTGTTGTTTTGTCAACTACCTCTCTCTCAAGCACCTTCTTCCTATCTCCCTCAAATTGTTGTTTTGTCAACTACCTCTCTCTCAAGCACCTTCTTCCTATCTCCATCAAATTGTTGTTTTGTCAACTACCTCTCTCTCAAGCACCTTCTTCCTATCTCCCTCAAATTGTTGTTTTGTCAACTACCTCTCTCTCAAGCACCTTCTTCCTATCTCCCTCAAATTGTTCTGCTTTTGTCAAGCTCATATTTACATACTAAAAATAACTTTGAAAAGAATTACTGGGATCTCCCTTCCACACCTCTCTCGTTCTCTCCTTCCCCCCCCCCCCTCCGCCCACCACCCCTCCGCCTTCTCTATCACCCTCCCAGTCCCCCCCACCCTCTCTCTGATCAAAGAGGATGTTTGGGCAATCCTTCTACAGTCATCTGTGGTGGCTTTGTACCATTACTACACTCTCTTTGTGTGGTCCAGCTATTTCCCCTATGATCAAGTTTTTCACCATTGCAGCTTCTGCCCCGTCGCTCCATATAGATTCTGGGCATGAGTGACAGAGCAGTGTGCTCACGCTAATGGAACTTATTGATTTTCCTGCCACAAAACCAGGAGGACAAACAAAAGTATCGTAATCTGATCCTTTGATAACAACAACAACAAAATGTTTTTGTAAAGCATGAAAGCAATATCAGTATTTGTATTCACATTACCAGCAGTAACATGTTAAAAATAAATAAATAAAAAAAGAAGAAGAAAAAAAGGCACGCTTTAAACATACGTAACTATTTCCAAGCATCAGCCAAAATCAATAAGTTTCTGGCTTATGAAGTCAGAGCTTTCCCAACGGAATACTTTAACTGGTGGCGAAAACCAATTTCTTTCTGATGCCAGTGTCTGTTTCGCCTCCCCCACGGCTTCCAGTCTATTTCTGTCAAAGCCACCGATATTCATTTTCTTTTGTGTGCCGACAGCGGTGTCTAAGCTGGCTATCTAATTCCATTTTACGCCTGTTGGTCCTCGATGCTGCTGATGTGACTTCCAAAACTCCACCACCCACCCCCTGTCTTGTTTGTCCCCTGGAGGGAAAGGGAATATATGTCACAACAACTTCCAAAACTCCACCATCCACCCCCTGTCTTGTTTGTCCCCTGGAGAGAAAGGGAATATAAGTCACAACAACTTCCAAAACTCCACCATCCACCCCCTGTCTTGTTTGTCCCCTGGAGGGAAAGGGAATATAAGTCACAACAACTTCCAAAACTCCACCACCCACCCCCTGTCTTGTTTGTCCCCTGGAGGGTAAGGGAATATATGTCACAACAACTTCCTAAACTCCACCACCCACCCCCTGTCTTGTTTGTCCCCTGGAGGGAAAGGGAATATAAGTCACAACAACTTCCAAAACTCCACCATCCACCCCCTGTCTTGTTTGTCCCCTGGAGGGAAAGGGAATATAAGTCACAACAACTTCCAAAACTCCACCATCCACCCCCTGTCTTGTTTGTCCCCTGGAGGGAAAGGGAATATAAGTCACAACAACTTCCAAAACTCCACCATCCACCCCCTGTCTTGTTTGTCCCCTGGAGGGAAAGGGAATATAAGTCACAACAAAGACAGTTTCCTGGAATAAGGAATATATCACAAGGAGTCCAACCTTCACTGAACTAATGGAATGAGGAGTATATTATTACATGGAGTATCCCAAACAGTCAGTCTTGCCATGTAAGAAAATATATCACTTTATAGATGAATACGTCCCACATTTAGCAGCATTAGCCCAGAGGGAATAAACATATTTATTACAAAGTATACAGTTTGATTCACGCAAATAAGAAAGTTATTGTTTAATAAATATTTTAAAAATAAATTTTCAAAAACCACACTACTAACCATCAATGCAAAGGGATGAAGAGTACACACCACACACACACACACACACACACACACACACACACACACACACACAAAGTACACCACACACACACACACACACACACAAACTGCTTTGAACGGCTTAAAAACAAATAAAAACTCATGCTAGTAATGTCTGCAAAGCAGCTTAACGGCAAAAGGTCTTATCAAAGACATGATGAAAATGTATTGATGTGTGCTGTTCGTGTGAGTTTGTGAGGGACATAAATGCAAAAAAGGAAGCGGAGGATTTAAGGTCTTTGGAACAGATTAATTCCACCCACGCTTCCCTCCCCTGCCATCCCCTGGGTCCTCAATCAACACTGCATCTCCTGGGGACAGTAGTTAATGGGGGACAGTGAGGTGAAGAAAGAAACTGACACACGGATGGACAGACAGACAAGACAATGAAGATGTTTTCTAATGTTTGGCCAAAGGCCTTAACAAACAGCTGAACAGCAGTTAGAAACAATAACAGTAAATCAAAGGAGAAGCCTGAAATGGCACATTGGAACACAGCCAAAATCTGATAACTTCATGTTTGGGGATAAACAACAGGGAATCATTATATCTCTTCTTTGAAAAGCTAAGTACAGGAATATCACAAAATTATTCATGCGAATTTTGCTTTCCGATAATAATGCGAGATCAAATTTGAATGCATTTGCTGATTTGGATATCTGTGTGTGTGTGTGTGTGTGTGTGTGTGTGTGTGTGTGTGTGTGTGTGTGTTGATGATGATGTCATTCAATCAGGTTTCAGTCACACACACACACACACACACACATTTTGTTTATTCACCCCGCCATGTAGGCATCCATACTCAATGTTGGGTATGTCCTTGATTCCAAAACCAACCAATGAACAAATTCGCCAAACCACCAAGCAGCACACTGCACCATATGAAAATCAGCTGATATCAGTTAAGCATAGAAAACTACACTGGTACAGAGGCTATATAACATATAAGGATGGTGCTAAAACAATACCCTAAGAAGCTGATGAGGAAGGAATCATGAGGTAAGGAACTGAGGCCAGGAAAAAAAAAAAAAAAAAAAAAAAAAAAAAAAAAAAAGACTGGCAGAAAACATTACAAAATGGACGGAAAAACCAGGCTTGACACAACCAGCAAACCTGAAGGAATCTGGTGAGCACTTCTGTCCAGCGTCCAAACCACTCTTCACACAGTTAAGGGAGATGGACAAGTTTTTTGGTTTCCTTTTTTCTTTACTAAAACAAGACTTGGCCGCTCTCCGAGTTGTTGTCCATCAGCTGCGCCAAGCAGTCTGTGACCTATTTTACACCTGTAAAATAAACAAGCCCCTCAGTTTAGAATACTAGAATATTCCTTCCTTTTTTTAAGAGGAACTTTCTTTAACCATTTCTCTGAAACTATTATTCACATTTGCTAGCTGATGAGAAGTTATAGACAGCAATGGCAATTTAAGTTGTCTACCTTCAAGGACAAAAATACTCTTGTTTATTGTTTAATGTATGCTCTTGACCTCACTGAAATCTTTCATTTTAGTTTTCTAAATTCTGGGGCATACTTCAATAAAACTTTGATGATACTAACACTGGAAATTACTTTGATGATACTAACACTGGAAATTACTTTGATGATACTTTGATGATACTAACACTGGAAATTACTTTGATGATACTAACACTGGAAATTACTTTGATGATGATGATACTAACACTGGAAATTACTTTACATCTTTTTTCCCCCTCTCCCAAAATATGTTGATGAAACTGACAATTTCCAGCAAGGGGCCATAACAAATGCAGGCTGTTGAAACAGTGGTACTGTCACTTCAAGGAATACCATCACTGACACACCAGACTTTACCACCACGGAGGTTAACGTTCAGTTAGTGAAGAGGGGCCACGTGGGTGGGGTGGGGGGCTGTTCTTTTCTCCAGTGCCAAGCCTGATGAAAACACTTTGCATCGGGGAACAAGCCTTGCTGGCCATCGTTGAGATCTCTGGATCTAATCTCTCCCAGGCTATGCTAAGCAGGCAGAGAGTACTCTCACTTTATTGATTCTGATTCCATGAGGGCCGTCTGGGTGAAATGTCCGCACCACCTGGCGTCCATTTCAATTTTCTCCTCCCCTGCTTTCAGTGAAGGAAACGTGACACTTCCTCTGTCCCCTCTTGTTCTGGATAGTTCCTTATTCACCTCTGTCCCCTCTTGTTCTGGATAGTTCCTTATTCACCTCTGTCCCCTCTTGTTCTGGATAGTTCCTTATTCACCTCTGTCCCCTCTTGTTCTGGATAGTTCCTTATTCACCTCTGTCCCCTCTTGTTCTGGATAGTTCCTTATTCACCTCTGTCCCCTCTCGTTCTGGATAGTTCCTTATTCACCTCTGTCCCCTCTTGTTCTGGATAGTTCCTTATTCACCTCTGCCCCCTCTCGTTCTGGATAGTTCCTTATTCACCTCTGTCCCCTCTTGTTCTGGATAGTTCCTTATTCACCTCTGTCCCCTCTTGTTCTGGATAGTTCCTTATTCACCTCTGTCCCCTCTTGTTCTGGATAGCTCCTTATTCACCTCTGTCCCCTCTTGTTCTGGATAGCTCCTTATTCACCTCTGTCCCCTCTCGTTCTGGATAGTTCCTTATTCACCTCTGCCCCCTCTCGTTCTGGATAGTTCCTTATTCACCTCTGTCCCCTCTTGTTCTGGATAGTTCCTTATCCACCTCTGTCCCCTCTTGTTCTGGATAGTTCCTTATTCACCTCTGTCCCCTCTTGTTCTGGATAGTTCCTTATTCACCTCTGTCCCCTCTCGTTCTGGATAGTTCCTTATTCACCTCTGTCCCCTCTTGTTCTGGATAATTCCTTATTCACCTCTGTCCCCTCTCATTCTGGATAGTTCCTTATTCACCTCTGTCCCTTCTTGTTCTGGATAATTCCTTATTCACCTCTGTCCCCTCTCATTCTGGATAGTTCCTTATTCACCTCTGTCCCTTCTTGTTCTGGATAGTTCCTTATTCACCTCTGCCCCCTCTTGTTCTGGATAGTTCCTTATTCACCTCTGTCCCCTCTTGTTCTGGATAGTTCCTTATTCACCTCTGTCCCCTCTTGTTCTGGATAGCTCCTCATTCACCTCTGCCCCCTCTCATTCTGGATAGTTCCTTATTCACCTCTGTCCCCTCTCGTCCTGGATAGTTCCTTATTCACCTCTGTCCCCTCTTGTTCTGGATAGTTCCTTATTCACCTCTGCCCCCTCTCGTTCTGGATAGTTCCTTATTCACCTCTGTCCCCTCTCATTCTGGATAGTTCTTTATTCACCCTCATCCTCTTCTAACCTTACAAAGAAAAAAGAAGAAAAAAATCCTGAGTGGCTATTAATAGTCCGGATTCATTCTGTCTTCTTCTTTCCATTCGCCTTTCTTCTTAGTAAAGGAAAAATGAAGATCATTATCAGTCTCAGGAACTTGTACCTTTTCTTCTCTCTTTCTGTTATGCTATCTCTATCTCTATCATCAGTGTTATGCTGTGATGTTCATTGGTTATGCTGCAATGTCTATCGTTACTGTATGATGTGTAGTTATGCTGTGATGTGTAGTTATGCTGTGGTGTATGTTATGCTGTGGTGTATGTTATGCTGTGGTGTGAAAAGTAATGCTGTGATGTGTATAGTACTCCTGTGATGTGTACTGTTATACTGTGGTGTGTACATCGTTTTACTGTTATGTGTAGTGTTATGCTGTGATGTGTAGTGTTATACTGTGGTGTGTACATCGATTTACTGTTATGTGTAGTGCTATGCTGTGATGTGTAGTGTTATACTGTGGTGTGTACATCGATTTACTGTTATGTGTAGTGCTATGCTGTGTGTGTGATGTGTAGTGCTACACTGTGATGTGTAGTGCTATGCTGTGATGTGTAGTGTTACACTGTGATGTGTGGTGTTACACTGTGATGCATATTTGTGATGTGCACTGTCACGCTGCAGTGTTGTGCAGTCTGCAGGGTGGCACTGCACTGTGCTGTACAATAGTGCACTGCATTGTTGGGTTCAGCACACAACAGCCTGGCTGCACCCCTGAGGGAAAAGCCAGGTCTTCGGCTGCATCACAGCGAAGCAACATTATACTTGCTCTCTGTGTGCAGGCAGGCAGGTACAACACTAACATTAACACTAAAAATAATGGACATTTATTTAACGGAGAAACACTGCTCAAAGTGCTTTAAATTTCTTTCCCCACTCCCCTATCAATATCACCACCACCCCTACACCCCCCCCACCACCCCTAAACTCACACACATACACTCACATGCACACACACATGCAACCACACACACAAAACAACTTACATATATTTTTTAAACCAAATGAATTTTACCAGCTAATGCATAAGAATTCACCAGTGTCACAATATGTCACGCACAGAATTACTGACTACATGTTTGCACACGTTAAAAGGTCACATGCCATCCGAACAGGAAGACTCTATTGCACTCCTACCATAAATCAACAGAACTTGTCGAAGAAGAGATTTAAGAACCTTTCAGCACATCAGTCTCTCTTCACACCATGCTTTAAAAAGCTTTCAGAGCAAAACAGAAAAAGAAAGAGAAAATAAAAAAGATGGGAGTGAGTCTGAGGTGATCTGACGGAGTAACTGGGGCAGGGGACAGAACAGACCAGTGGGAAACAGGGAGAATTGAAGCAAAAAAACGTTTGACAGATAAGGAAATAAACAAGACTTGCGGGGAAAAAGTGGGGTGCTGCGGGATAGGGGGATGGGAGGACAGGGTGAGGGGTTGGTGGGAAGGAAGGACAGGGTGAGGG
>NC_134881.1:1058131-1084027 GCF_041734735.1 Babylonia areolata | reverse complement strand
TTCTTTCTTTTTTCAATTTTTTTTCTTTTCTTTAGTAACTAGCTAAAGAACAAAAAACAAAAATCGCCCGACAACACACTATGCACGCACGCGCGAGCGCTGCACACAACATGCACACACGCACGCGCACACACACATATTCAAATACTGAAGTCTATGTGAATGACAGCATATGCCTAAATGTCATATGCACATGGTATGATTGCCGTCCACAAGCTGTGAGAGAGATTCCCCCCCCCCTACCCCCCACCCCGAGGGTCCCCCCCACCCCGCCCCTCCACCTCCGCACCTTCCCCCACAATTTATAAAGTTAATAGTTTCTCCATGTTTGCGCCCGCACGCATGCACACACAGGCTCTCTCTCTCTCTCTCTCTCTCTCTCTCTCTCTCTCTCACACACACACACACACACACACACACACACACACACAGATGGTGACAAAGAGATATTCAAAACCGCAAGAGGCTGTAGAGAGTGGCGGCGAGATCAAAGATTGGGCGATCGGCCGGACAGGTGGCGGGAGAGGACTGATCTGGTCCATTAGCCCTGTATCACCTCGCCACACCACCACCCCTTAGCTTTATCTCGTCCCAGTCTCCATATGATATCGTCGCCCGAGTAGTGAACTGAGTGGATAGTGGACATGATACGTGAAGTTCATCGATCGCCAGTTTGAAAGTCTATTCAGTGTAGACGGGACTGGCATGATGCGCCGATACTGCGGTCGGTACTAGTAGTCCAAAAATCAGTATTAGAGAGGGTGAGAGAGAGAGAGAGAGAGAGAGAGAGAGAGAAGTTGTTATCGATTGTTCCAAAAGAATCACATATACACGCGCGCTCACGCGCACGCGCGCTCGCGCGCACGCACACACACACACACACATACACACACACACTGACACGCACGCGCGCGTGTGCGCATACTGCCACACACTGACAGACACACTCGCGGGACACATCAGTCCACGCAGATTCGGACACACAGACACAGACAGATAGACACACACACACACACACACACACACACACACACACACACACACACACACACTGATTATTATTATTACTATTATTATCATTATCAGTATCATCATCATCATCATTATTATTATTATTACTGTTATTCAGTGTTGTTGTCATTTATCTATATATCAAATCTCTGATTTAACTTAGTTATTCAATTATGTTGCCAGACTCTCCTCAGTCGATTTACGGGCTTATTCATTCAACTGAGTTATTCAGGTAACCTACATGTTTATCAGTATTTGAAGGTCGTCAGTTTACATGTTTTTAGAAAGTTCTTATGATGTGTATGAGATGGAGACGGATGCAGCTGAGATTGTATGCTTTTGAGTGTATATATAGTATGCAAATCAGCTGAATGGTTTATGTATGTCTATATTTATACTATATAGGATTCAGTCAACTGTGTGCCACCACACCCAAGCATTTCCTTTGAAGGACAATGAATAATCTTGTGATCTTGTGTGCACGCACTGCAATACAAAACACAATGTACAAAACCCTCTCTCTCTCTCTCTCTCTCTCTCTCTCTCTCTCTCCACCTATGTTTTACGATGAATCATTTTGTCTAATGTCTTTCCCCCTCTCACATCAAACTTTTTTTCTTTTCTTTTTGTAAAGACGATTTAGTCAATTACTCAACTTGAGTCATATTATGTCCAGTGTTCTACTGAGCGTGCAAGCAGTCACAGAAGCATGCTGAAAGCAGGCCTGTAAATAAAAAATATATATATATAAAATAAAAATCTTTAAAGATCTGGAGGTTGAAATGGACGTGCAAACTGTATTTTTGTTTGTTTGTTTGTTTTTCTGCGGTAATCAAATGCCGAAAGCAGAACGTGGTTGCAAATGGCATTTTGATTGTCAGTTGAAAATGTTATCAGTTAAAAAGAAAAAAGTTTACAACCCGCAATATAAAATATCTAGACTAAAATGCGCGGATGAACAAGACGAACAGTTAACATAATAATGTGCTCTGACAGTGGTTGATTTGACACAGACTATGCGGTTGTGACTAATAATGATTATTGTCATCAGTGTGTTAATTTCCTTCTCTGTGCCCTTGCAGAGTTCATAAGTCACGCGCTGTTCATATAATAGGAAACTGGTTTGGATTCCCCCGAGGGACAGCTCCTGTTTTCATTGGCTAACCGCTCAAGTGTTTTCACTGCTCCGACAACCAATCACAGTTGCTTGCTCACGCACGTCGCGCGTGTCTTGCTTGCCGAACATTTGCTTCGTCGGTCAGTCACCGTTGTCAGTCCCAACCGGCACATTTCTGGCTCGGACACACCGGCTTGTCTGGCGAAAGTAAATCTCTGAACAGAAATATCGTAATTTCATCGTCGGCTGTGTGGAGTAGCTTTCAGTATATGAGTACATCCGCGTTATCAGCGCTTGGAAAGGTAAGCAAAGGTCGGGTTTCCTCCGTGTTTCCGAGTGCGGATGCTGAATGCGTAGCACTAGCAGACATCATTTTCCGTTCTTTCCCCTCCTCGCTCTGGCCCCGTCATTAATTGATTGGGGAAACGCTCGAATTTGTTTGGATAGCACGGATAGTTTCATCACTGATAACATTGCGATCAGCGGTTGCGGAATCTTGCCTGCAGAGTCTTTGTCTTTCGATTACTTAATGATAGAGACATGAAAGAGTACACTATCTTCTCATCCTCAGTTGTACTCCTTGGAGCAAGGGAACATGAAAGATCCAGACGTGTATGCAATCACTGCGCTTGTTTGGCAAATACTTGTGGAAAGAAGTTTGACTACTATCATGCACAGTGTAAATAAACAGTGCCCAAGAACACGTGCGAAAATAGAAGGAGTAGCTCAATCACAGTTGTGTGTAACATTTTGATTTTAATTTTAGAGCTTCCGTTGTATTGAGTTTGTCATGAAGGACAAGAAAGCATGAAAAAGGTCAGGATTAATGAGGAAGTTTTTATTTCCATGAAAACAGCAACCGTGCTGAACCTAGGTTTGGTTTAATGTTCTGCATGTGGTTTAATGATGTGTATGTGTGTGTGCTAAGTGTTGCTTGTTGATTCTTATGAAAACATTGTTTTCTAAAACTGATCTAGATCTATAGATTGTGGAAAAAGTGTGGCAGGTTATTGTGGTTGTGTCTGTGTTGATGTATAGAAGTGTGTGGGAGGGAGAAAGTGATCAAATGTTTTCTGTTCTGGTATGCTGTGTGTGTGAGTGAGTGAGTGTCTGTGTGTGTGTGCTATATGACCAGAAGTAGAAGCAAAAGTAATAGCTGATCTGAAGATATTCCTTTATGATACTAAATAAGATATGTCATGGACACAGATTGTTTTCTTTTCAGTTGTTAAAGATGTGAAACAAGCTCCCAGATAACCAGGTCATTCTGACTCCCTTAATTGCATCTTTCAAATCTGGTCTTAAAACTCACCTCTTTCCTCAGCAATAACTTGAATAAGTTCAGTTGTGGCAGCTCAGGTCCACTTCTTTGTGTGAGCTATGCTTGACTATGTGTATATGTCTATGTATGTGTAGATGAATGCATGTATGTGTGTGTGTTCATGTGTGTGTGTGTACATGCCTGTTTGCATATATGTGTGTTTGTACATGTCTGTGTGTGCATATGTGTGGAGGGAGCTGCATACATATGCATGTTAAAATGTACGTATGCAGTGTGTGTGTGTGTGTGTGTATGTGTGTTAGTCACATTTTGTGCTATATAAACTGAAGTGTTTTGTAAAGCACCCAGAGCAGATATTCTGGGTAGTGAGCTATATATAAGTATCCATTATTGTTATTCAAATTATGTGCATGCATTCATTCAAATATGTCTATTTCTACATAAAAGTTATCACACACAAATACATGTATCTCGACCAGTATTGTATGTATCACATGCTTGCAAGTTACATGGAGATCATATGTATGAACAACATTATCATATACAACATCAGAACATGAAAAAGTGTGCAGGCAGGCAGGCACGCACACACACACACACACACACACACACACACGCATGCGCGCGCACACACACACACACACACATGTACAGGACTCATTTGATTGTTATAAAATACACGTTTTGATTTTACTCTATGAATATTATTTTACAAGGGAATTTGTGAAAAAATATTGAGCTGGGTTTCTCATTATGGCTTATCAGTACCATTTTTTTGATGAAACAGCATGTTAGTGCATCATTTTAATTGTTAATATGATAGCTCACATTTACAGAAATTCAACGTAAAGCAGGTTAAAATAGTTCTGTAGGTGCTGGAATGGGCCCAGAGAATGTCAGCCTGGTCATTTCTTTGGACCAGATCTCAGTGGGAATGAACTATATCCCATAGGATTACAAAAGCTATTGCTACAAAAGCCCGACCTCACAGTCTTAGTGCAAAACAGTCCAGACAAAAGAGGAATCAATAGAAACCCATGTTCGTATTGTGAGCTCTGTTTGTTCCCGTGACAGATCCCTGTCGATATATACGTAGCTAAACCAGGGCATATCGATCAGTGAGAGATTATCGATGAGTGGGAATGATTTGATTGTTTTGCGCCAAGTGATTGTGGAAAGGGAGGGGGTGGATAAGCCCATATGGCTTGTGAAGAGATATGGAAGGATGCATCTCTCACTGGATATTCATATTTCGAGACTTGATTTTTAGGGGGCATCGACAGAAGAGATTAGTGCGGGTGGAAAAAAAATAACTGGAGGCCTAACATAGTACAAAGGACCCTCCTTCGAAGGATCCAGCAGCTCGGATTTGACTGATTTGTTTTACACAAAGACCATCGTTACACAACTTTCCCATTTCCTTGTTCGCCGTTGTCTCGCGCGGAGAGACGAGAGAGGTCAAACGCCTGGAACAAAACGTGGGTGATGATGCAACCATGGCCAGCATGTATGCACGTATACATCTAATAACTTCTCCCCATGCCGCGTGTGCGTGCTTCGCAACACGCAGTGCGAGATACAATACGAAATGCATTGTGTTAGTTGACATTGCAAGGAACAGAAAGTTTGCCGGTTGCTTGGGATTTCTGACAGGTCAAAAGTCTCGCCGGCAAGACTAACGGTCCGACTGCCTGTTCCTTGAGGAAGTGTTGGAATTTACCCCCTCGACCTTGCTGAGTTTGACCTTTCTGAGGTCAGGTCAGGGGAGGGTTTGGAGAAGTACATGCACACTAGCAGACTAGAGAGGAAATGTATGCGGATATATAATGCCGATCGCTAACGCGGAAACTTTTTTCTTTTCGAAAAGCGCGTGTTCGGATGCACGTTCGCTTCTCTCTCTCACTTCCATTTCTCTCAGCCCTCCCCCCACCCTCTCCCGCAGCTCGCTCGCTCGCTCTCTTGTGCCAATATTGTGTGTGTGTGTGTGTTCTAAATCTATAAATGAATGGTAATTTGGTATGGTCCCCTTACCTTAGAAAACACACTGACTTGATTGAAAATGTACAGAGAAGATTTACCAAACACATTATAGGGATAGGTAGTATGTCCTATGAAGAGAGACAAACTAGTTTGAAACTCCCAAGCCTGGAAAATCACAGATAAAGGGGCGATATGACTGAGACATATAGGATTCTACATGGACACTATGATAAGAGCACTGTACAAAATCTTTTCACTCTAAAGGACAGTAATCATACCAGGGGATACCCACTAAAACTATTGAAGACATTCAGTGATTCACCTAAACTTTTTTCTCACTTTTTTACTTACAGGGTTGTTAACTTCTGGAATAATCTGCCCAGTAACATTGTCACTGCAGGAACACTTAATAGTTTTAAGAATTTATTAGATAAACACTGGAATGATTATGGATTCCAAGTTAATTTCTCCATAGGAAGCTAGCTATAACATTTGCAACTGCGCACTCTTATATAAAGTTTTTTTTAAGAAAAGAAAAAAAGGAATAAGTAAAAACTCCTAATTGATCAGACAAAAGGCTGATAAGCCTAAAAGCCGGACACTTGATATGATATAATATGATATGATAATTGTTTAGAAGAAACTGTGAACCACACATTTTGACCATCTGTCAGTCACCATAACATGCTCTCTTTTTTTCTTTCTTTTTTTTGTGCTTTTTTTTTTTTTTTTTTTTTTTGGATGCCCATCATCAACACTGTTTCTGTGGCATTACTTCCATGCTGGTCAGAGGCCCATCACACACAGCCACACCTCCGCTCATCTGTCACCATATTATACTTGAAAGGGGCACAAATACACATATACACCCACACCCACATACCCCCCCCCCTCCCTCCACCCCCTCCCACACACACACACACACAGGGGTATAGAGAAGACTAGGGCCCCACTTTTCAGTTGTGAATGATAAAGAGCTAATTGCCATTCACAATGTTTTATTGTAAATAGCAAAACATAATTCACTCATCCACACTGCACCCCATAGCCTTAATGAAGTCATTTATCCCTTGTCCCCTTCGCAACATGACCTAAACAGTATTATAGTGAGCTCTGTCAGTGTGTGTGTGTGTGTGTTGCAACATGACCTGAACCCTGTGCATGTGTAGGAGTTGGTACACTCTGTGTGTGCTGTGTTTGTGTGTGTGTGGGGAGGGGGTGGGTGGGGGGGGTCTGTGTATGGTACACTCTGTGTGTATGTGTGTGTGCACATGTGTGTGGTGCGCTGTATGTTTTTGTGTATGCGTGTGTGTGTCACACTCCATGTGTATAGTATACTGTGCCTCTGTGTGTGTCTCCATATGTGTGTATGTGATACTCTGTGTGTAGGCTGTCATGTGTTGGGGGCAGGCACCGATGGGGCTGTGTGTGTGTGTGTGTGTGTGTGTGTGTGTTTTCCCATGATGGACTTTGGACTTCTTGTCACCTTATTGAAATAAACATGAACTTTGCCCTGACTTCTCTCAATTCCAACAATTTTTTTTTCTTTTAATAACTGAATTGAGGTCAGTGAATGACTCAGTGCCCCTTCCTCCACCCCCAAGGTTCACACAACACCGTTGATTAATGAAGATAGTGTGAATTTTTCTCTTTGTTGCTGCATTCTTTTCTCTCTGAGTTCAGTTGGAATAACTGATTTTTCCCTGACCTCTCAAGAAAAAAAAAAAAGCCCAAAACAACACAAACAGACCCAGAAATCCCAACTTGAATATTTCTTTGAATATGAAACAAAACAACCAAAGAAAGATCTATCTCTGAGTGTCTCTTTGCACTGTACGTTTATGTGTATGTTTGTAAAAAATAAAACAAGTTCAGATATGGCCATTGAACTTTGAGACTTAAAAAAAAAAAGAAAAAAAAGAATCAATAAATTAACAAATGCAAGATAACATAAACTACAGGTATCTGTCTGCATTCACACAAAACAGCTTCATCCTTTCCATCACTGCCTGTCTCTCAGTATCTCTCTGTGTCTCTGTCTCTCTCTCCCCCTGGATACCTCTGTCTCTGTTATGTACAATGTAGATTTAACACACACACACACACACACACACACACACACACACACACACACATGCATATAATGTCAAGGCCAGTCAACCCAAGAACATCTTTCCCAAGCAGACAACATGTACACAAGCATCCTAAATTTCTATGCTGTGCAGGCATAGAGCCAACACACACATACACTGCAGACACACTCACTCTCACACAACATAAGCTGTAAGAAAGCCATGTCTTTCCCCCATGCATGACCTGTCTGCCTTAGTGCTGTATTATTCTCTGTATGTGTGTGTGCACATTTTTGTGTGTCCATGCATGCATGTGTCTGTGTGTGAGTGTGTGTTGGGTGCTAGGGGAGGTTGTGGGGGTGGGGTGGGGGGATGTTCATAATATGGGTTTGTTAACATGAGTGCTTGAATTTGGCATCAATGGCCTGGATTTGAAGAAATCAGCTCTGAGCAATACAGTGAATTGATAGTAAGTTAGGTGAATATTTGCGTAAAACTAAAAAGTAAGGTTTCATATTGTTGTATCTTCCTTCGGTGAAATTTTATATTTTTTTTTATATTAATTAACAAGGAAAGAAACTAAGCTCATCTGCTGCTGACAATGCCACAGTCATTTAGGAGGAGTTTGTCAAGTGGAATCATAATTCATATCACTTTATCAGTTATATGTTCCTTTCATTTGTTGTATGGGTGAAACATATCTGTTTGGCAGGAAAAAGTGATTGTTCTGGGGTGCTTTCTTTTATGTCTGTTGATAATACACTTTTTGGTACAAAGAGTATTTTATTTGACAATCAACAATACAACTGACAAATAATGCAGTACAATGAATATGACAAGACATCAACAAAGTCATTTGCCCTGTCATACTGTGCATATTTAATATGCACACAGTAATAATTATAATGAAAATATATGAATAAATATATGTGATGGATGTCTCTGCACTTTTACACCTACACAGTATGGTACTACTACTGCTATATAAAGTATGTACTACTCCTACCACTACTACATTACTTGTGACCATGCAGAGAGAATGTTGAATTTTCAAATGTGATCCATTCTGACGTAGAATTTGTCAGTACTAATTAAAAGATGCTTTGCATCTCAGTTATCACAAATACTGGTCCAGGAATGCACAGTAAATCCCCACCCCCATGCCCCACCCCCCACTGCCCCCCGTGAAAGCGTGCGGTCTGACCTACAAGTGGCCTATGCAAACCCCCCCCCCCCCCCCCCCCCCCCCTAAAAAACAAAACAAAAACAAAACACACAAAAAAAACAACAACAACCGACAACAACAACAACAAACAACAACAACAAACAATTAGCAATAACAAGTTGAGTCATGGAGAGCAACAGACAGGCAAGAGCGCGCAATCGTGCTTAACACAGATGAGGAAAGGGCGTTCCGCGAGAGTGCCTTCTTGACGAACCACCGGCTTCAAAATCTCTAAGTCGGTGGCCTTGAACTCATCGACATAGGTAAGTTCTCACCCTCGTACTGACACTGATGCACAGGGTTTTACCGTTCGTGCTCTTGACCTTAAAAGAATGTCGCTATCACGCGTCACGGTTGTGTAACAAAATACCATTGTAGCAGCCTGTTAGTACTTCCCCGTTAAGTTTTACCCCATGGTCAAATTGTGGCCTCGGGAGAAGGTCATGGTCAAATCCGGCTGTCCCCAGATAACTATGCAGACTAAACTGAAATGACTCGCGAAGATAAACTGGTCAAAAGCCTCGCCTGGTTGGTTTGACCCCACACTCGTAATGGCTGTTGTGGTCGTTTTAAGCTAGCTTTAAATGACCCCCCGGGCCGGGATGTGTTTGGTCCATTTGGAATCAAAAACTAGGCAACGAAGGTCGAATACCACGTATGTACACAAGATATATACGCATGAGGTCAAGGCCTGACAAAGCGCGTTGGGTTTGTCTGCTGGTCAGGCATCTGCCGGCAGATGTGCTATAGCATATACGGATTCGTCTGAACACAGTGACGCTCCCTTGAGAAACTGAAACTGAAACTGCATCCGTTTAATTACTTGAGGAGCTTGGAAGGGGGGCGTCAGGAAAGGATTGCACACAACTTTCATATTTCGATAATTTGATTCAATCATTGATTAAACCTGTAGCCGTAGAAAGAATGTTATTTCCATCGGGGAGGGGGTTGGGTAAGGAGGTCGATAACAAGCCACAAATGGCTTATGGGTTCTTTCGAGGCAAGCCCAGATTGACCCCCGGGGTAAAACCTCGTTAGTGGGTATTTTGAGACTGAAGCCGTATGACCCGTAGCGCTCGACTGGACACGTGATGGCAGGTTTGGGTTTCTGACGAGGCGTCGGCCTTGAAAGAGAAACGTGGGGATCAGGCCTTGAAACGACCCACCTGAGGTCAAGTTGGGGTGAGGGGTTCGTGCAGGGGAACAGTTCCTGTAGTTGGCTAGTCCTTAGCCTTGTCAGGTTTCATTTGGCTTATGTTTTTAAGGATGTGTTGTACTTTTTTTTCTTTTTCTTTTCTTTTTTTTTAAACAGAGGAAAATTTAGGTTCATTTAAACCGACAGCCTGAAACATGAGATGGGTATATAGGATGGGAAGTGGAGTGGATGGGTGAATTTTTGGTGGTGGTGGTGTGTGTGTGCACTGGTGGAAATACTTATGTGACCACCCCCACCCCACTGAGCTGATTGAGCTCATGCCCCACTCCCCCCTCCCCTGCCATTCTTTTTTCCCTTTGTGGTCATCCTTTTTGTTTATTTTTCAAATTTATTTTGGTGAATTGTCAGCTATAGTATAAGACATGTAATTTTGCTTACACAGTTTATATTTGTATTGCGTATCTTACATGTATAATAAGATGATACGGATTCGCACATGCACACACTGAAATCTTGATTACACAGTTCAGGGCAAGAAGGCATCAACTTGCTCTGGATATTGCATAGTGTCTGAGAAGTAGAGACCAAAATATTGCACATGAAATATTGCACACTGCCCACATTTTCAACAATAGGTCACAGATTCCAGAGGAAAAATCAAGTTGACAAACATTGACTGATGTCATAAGGCTTATTGTTTCATCAAAAAGACAGCTGAATTTCCATAAAGGACAGAACTAAAGTATTTTAGGCTTCACAATGATAAGACATCCCATTACTGTCACAAATGGCATCAATGCCAGCAGCATTTTGATATGTGCTGATGGGAGAATTTTGAAGGTTATGTACAGTGACCTTAAATTTCCATCCCTGAATGTCAAGTGCAGACCCAGTCAAATGCTAAGAAGAATATCAGAAAAAAAAGAGAATAGATCTTGACTGGCTCAGAAAATAGATGGGAAGAGAGACTGTTCAGGAATATAAGTTATAACATTAACAGTGGAGATTTTGCATGACCTTTTCAAAGCACTTGGTTTTGGGAAGGTGAAGTGGTAAGATTGGAGCTTGTTCTCTCTCTCTCTCTCTCTCTCTCTCTCTCTCTCTCTCTGTTGTCCTTGAATGTAGAATGGTGAGAGAAGTATAGATGTTGTGGATGATGGTGGGGTTAGGGGGTGGGAGGTAGGTTTAATTGAAAGGTGTGTGGTCATTTGGATGAGATGTTAAACCAAAGCCCCTGTGCACAGCAAGCAATTGGCACACTGAAAAAGAACTCATGGCAACAACAGTGTTGTCCTCTGGCAAAATTCTGCAAAAGAAATCCACTCTTAAAGTCTTATCAGCACACAAATATATGTAGGCATGCACTCAAGGCCTGACAAGCGTGTTCGGTTATGCTGCTATCAGGCATCTGTCTAGCTGATGTGGTATGGCGTATAATGGATTTGTCCAAATGTAAGAGAAACTGAAACTGTCTGTCTCTGTCTGTCTGTCGCTCTCTCTTAGTCTCACAGATCAATGCTTCTAAAATTTCTTCTTAATGTGTAAGGGCTCAGAAATGTTTTCACATTCACTGACGTAGCACCAGTATGATGCATGCTGTGTGTGTAACTGTGTCACCCTCATTCACTAGAGTTTTAATACAACTGATTCAATAATGGCATAATGCATGCTGTGTGTGTAACTGTGTCACCCTCATTCACTAGAGTTTTAATACAACTGATTCAATAATGGCATAATGCATGCTGTGTGTGTAACTGTGTCACCCTCATTCACTAGAGTTTTAATACAACTGATTCAATAATGGCACAATGCATGCTGTGTGTGTAACTGTGTCACCCTCATTCACTAGAGTTTTAATACAACTGATTCAATAATGGCATAATGCATGCTGTGTGTGTAACTGTGTCACCCTCATTCACTAGAGTTTTAATACAACTGATTCAATAATGGCACAATGCATGCTGTGTGTGTAACTTTGTCACCCTCATTCACTAGTTTTAATACAACTGATTCAATAATGGCATAATGCATGCTGTGTGTGTAACTGTGTCACCCTCATTCACTAGTTTTAATACAACTGATTCAATAATGGCATAATGCATGCTGTGTGTGTAACTGTGTCACCCTCATTCACTAGAGTTTTAATACAACTGATTCAATAATGGCATAATGCATGCTGTGTGTGTAACTGTGTCACCCTCATTCACTAGAGTTTTAATACAACTGATTCAATAATGGCACAATGCATGCTGTGTGTGTAACTGTGTCACCCTCATTCACTAGAGTTTTAATACAACTGATTCAATAATGGCACAATGCATGCTGTGTGTGTAACTGTGTCACCCTCATTCACTAGAGTTTTAATACAACTGATTCAATAATGGCACAATGCATGCTGTGTGTGTAACTGTGTCACCCTCATTCACTAGAGTTTTAATACAACTGATTCAATAATGGCACAATGCATGCTGTGTGTGTAACTGTGTCACCCTCATTCACTAGAGTTTTAATACAACTGATTCAATAATGGCATAATGCATGCTGTGTGTGTAACTGTGTCACCCTCATTCACTAGAGTTTTAATACAACTGATTCAATAATGGCATAATGCATGCTGTGTGTGTAACTGTGTCACCCTCATTCACTAGAGTTTTAATACAACTGATTCAATAATGGCATAATGCATGCTGTGTGTGTAACTGTGTCACCCTCATTCACTAGAGTTTTAATACAACTGATTCAATAATGGCATAATGCATGCTGTGTGTGTGTAACTGTCACCCATTACAACCCCTCTTTTCACAGGCTCTATCTCACACACACACACACACACACACACACACATGCACACACACACACACACACACACACACACACACACACACACACACACACACACACACACACACACACACACACACACACACACACACACAAACACACACACACACAAACACGCACACACACACGCGCACACACAACCAGTATTTCAGCATTGGATTGCACATAAACTACCTTTTGCCTTTTTTTTTTTTTTTTTTTTTGGCCGGGCCTAGTCATGAATGCAGTGTTGTATGAGGCAATGCTGTGTGAATTTGTTACTCTGCAGGGTAGAGGGCAGTAGGTCTGTGTCTGTTTGTGTGTTCATTGTTTATGGGCGTGACTGATTATTTTATTGCACTAAGGACTTTAGACCGAACAGCCCAGCAGTAATTGTATTGTTGTCTAAGCTCATTGTGTAAATTTTATGTACATCCATATAATGATATATATATATATATATATACTGTTATGATAGAGTACGCTGAACTAGGGGCTGTGATTTATATCAGAGATATTAAGAATTATAACACCCTTGCTCACAAGTACCAAGATGCAACAAGGTATGCTTGGTGGTAAAGGGCTGTGGTTTAGGGATAGATTTAATTTTGATAAAAGAATTGAAGCATTAATCCTTTCGCTGCCAGGAAAATAAGATTTAAGTGAAAGATATTGCCAGGGTTTTTTCACCAGAAACGGGTATAAATTTTCAAAAAATTCTGTGCTCTTTGTTATTGGAGAAAGACCCATAAAAGTATATATTTTCTGAAAGGTAAATGAATAAAGAACACAAAACACATGATGTTTTCTCATTTTATATAATTTTAGTGACATGCTCGGATGCTGTTGTTTTGAAATCAGTGTTTTGTTTTTTGTCACATTTTGAACTTGTTCATTACTAACATTAGTCAGGTATTTTGCACTAAACTATATTTTCTGGACAAATGGATATCTGCATACACAAAACCATACTAGAACAACCACAATAAAAAAAAAATTAAATAAAAAAAAATTAAAAAGAGATATACAATGCATTGTGACTTCTCCAAGTGATAATGTGGATGAGAGGCCACGCCCCCTCAGTCTCCACCCCCCTCCTCTTCACCCCTCTCACACGGTCACTTTATCCAGTTCTCATCAGACCGCGTTGGCACTAATCGCTCACACTGTCCTGCTAATAATTCAGTCACTTTCTGTCGTCTGCTAAGGTTTGCACAGCCGGCATCACTCACTGATAGTCGTATCTTGGCCACTCTCTTGATTGCTCCCTTTATTTTCTATCAAATCGTCCTATAAATGTTCATCAGTGTTTTCTTCGAGTTTACGCTTCAATTCTTTCTGAGCATCAGCAAAAGAAAGCAATCTTGGTTGATTTAGTTCGCTACGATTGCATGTCTTGAGCACGGCGTCAGTCCGACATTTTGTTGAGTGAGTGAGGAGAGGAGCCAGGCAAACACTGGGACAGTAACCCAACCAAAACGTTCAAATAAAGGACTGCCTCATGACGTAGATGGGGTTTCTAGCTATGAATAGAATCCAGAAAGATTCCCCAAGCTAAAGCTACCAGCATTTTTGTCAACGAACTGAACGCAAAGCAGGGAAAAGTCAGAATATTTCAATGACAAGTTATCTCGTCATTGTGGCAGCGAAGTGTACATGCTTGCCATGACGAGTTATCTCATCATATAGGCAGCCTAGGGGTTAAAGGGAAAACTTTGGATCTATTTTGTGATGGATCTTTATCATGTCGGCGACGCCACTTTTGTAGCTGTGTTATGAACTGAGTGGTTTATCATAAAAGGGGTATGGTGCAAAAGAACTAACTAATGATTGATTGAATGAAAGGATAGAAAAGAATCCCCGCGCACAGGCCAGGAACATATAGAGGCCAGTCACAAAAGGCTTTTTCTATTGTTTTATTTACAATATTTATTATAAAGAGAAGAAAAAGAGATAAGGAGAAGAGATAAAACAGTGCCTGGAATGATACAAACAAATGTCATTAGCACAACATGTTGGCACAAGTGAATAGTAAAGCACATGTGTACATATTACATGGAAAGACTATCACTCGGTTTGGGATAAGCAACAACATAAGATGAGATAATGCATATGTGTGAAGACCCAACGCTGACATCAAATGACATTTCTAATACATTTAGATAGTGCAGTTGAAGCAATGCTGATTTAGTGAAAGTAAACTGACAGTATAGATTAGGTAAAGCTTATACTATGTCAAAGTGACTCGCATGAATCAGTTTATCATGTAGCACTACACTGGAGTAAGCCGTATAGGAGAGGGCATGATAACTAAATGACAATTAACAGACTGTGATACATACCAGTTGGTTTTAACCAATAACTGATATTAATCCAACACTATCTTGTAATCACCACAACAGAATACTACACACATCTTAGAGTACTGGGCACACTGTAGCAGTACAACTGATATCAGCATGTAAAATAATATGTGACGGGGTGGTAAGGTGGTGTTAGAGAAGGTGAAGACAGGTAGAAGGTGTTGTGCAGAAGAGAGCTGCAGCCAGGCAAGGTAGACTCGGGAAGGCAGTGCGCTGGTTTTCTTCTTTTCTTCTTTCATTCTTCCAGACCAGGAGAGTTCTCTAATTGTCTGGCACTCGCTCACTCCTTATATTCTGTTCCGCCGAACCGCAAAGCCAGCGCCGCGAAGCGACTCACGAAACCGGCCCTCCGCGAGCCTTGACGGGCCAAGCGTGTGTTTGTTTGACCAAATTTAGCGGCTTCTGACTTTCGGCTCGGGGAACTAACATAGACATATTATATATCACACAAAACTACAAGAAACGAGCATTTTCTTAAGCTAAACCATTTTCTACAAAAATAATGTAGTTAAAAACTGTAAACAAAAAGAGTCACTGAATGAACGAGCTTTTAACGAGTTCATGTATCATTTTTGCACATTACAACAATTAATACGTCGCGATATGTAATATAATTGCAACAATTAAGTAACTGAACATCCTGAATTTCCAACTATATAAAAATCATCTATAGAATCTGCTTCTAGAGTAAAGATTTTTTATGTAAAAAATTCAAGAGAAAACTCAACGGACAGCTCCCGTGTCGGCACCGCTTGGCGGTGCTTTTGGCACTTGTGATCGACAATGAAATACTTCGTTTAAACCAACTACAACACAACTATACATGTATGATACGAATCAGATTGATAACAGAAATGCAAACATCTGCAAGACACGCTATAAAAATGTCTAGGTATTGTAAAAACATATTTTGCTCAAATCGGCACTGACGAATTCCAATGGTTTGAAGAAGAGATAGTTTTGTGGCGCCGAAATGCCGTCAGACATTTCGTACCATCGCATGCCTATAACTTAGGTGTACACGGAAAGCAGTACACGAGAATAAGGCTTAATCATTTACATTTTAATGCAAATTCTAAATTCCACGGCAACTATATCGATTTATAGAAAACGAAGGTATTTTGTATGTTTCAACTGAGTGGATTTCGAAGATTGCGCCAAAACTCATTCACATAAATATTAGTTTAAAAAAGTTATAGGCTTTCTGGCCAAATGATATCATTACAGTTGAGAAGTATGATCGTTCTGAAGTTCCATAACACAAAACTATAATCTCATCTATAAGGAAGTGTTTATAATTTAACAAATTGATGAAAATCATCATACGGTTCCCTGTAAAGGGAGATAACTTGTGACCGATTTACAACTTCTTTGATAACCTTCGGTGAGTCACAAAAATCGTCTGCTAAGCTGGCCCAACGAAGATCGTAGCCAACCCGGCTACAATACATGAATAGTAAACAAGATAATAGAATCAGTGGCTTTGAGATTATACTTGCAAGCTGACAGAACAGATAGTAATCAGTGCACAACACACAAAGGTTGGAAGAACTGTCATGGCTTAACCATTAAGTGGTGAATGAACCTACACAAGTAATCACTTTCATCAAAGCCAAATATAAACATAGCTAAGCTATGTGTGATATTGACAGACTGGGACCACACAGTGGAGGATCTTCTTTTCTTATTAACAGGGTTTGTGTGGAGGGGGGGGGGGGGGGAGATACAGGTCTGTGTGATATTGACAGACTGGGACCACACAGTGGAGGATCTTTTCTTATTAACAGGCTTTGTGTGGAGGGGGGGGGGGAGATACAGGTCTGTGTGATATTGACAGACTGGGACCACACAGTGGAGGATCTTTTCTTATTAACAGGGTTTGTGTGGAGGGGGGGGGGGGGGGAGAGATACAGGTCTGTGTGATATTGATAGACTGGGACCACACAGTGGAGGACCTTCTTTTCTTATTAACAGGCTTTGTGTGGAGGGGGGGGGGGGGAGATACAGGTCTGTGTGATATTGACAGACTTGGACCACACAGTGGAGGACCTTCTTTTCTTATTAACAGGCTTTGTGTGGAGGGGGGGGGGGGAGATACAGGTCTGTGTGATATTGACAGACTGGGACCACACAGTGGAGGATCTTCTTTTCTTATTAACAGGCTTTGTGTGGAGGGGGGGGGGAGATACAGGTCTGTGTGATATTGACAGACTGGGACCACACAGTGGAGGATCTTTTCTTATTAACAGGCTTTGTGTGGAAAAGGGGGGGGGGGGGGAGAGATACAGGTCTGTGTGATATTGACAGACCGGGACCACACAGTGGAGGACCTTCTTTTCTTATTAACAGGGTTTGTGTGTGTGGGGGGGGAGAGATACAGGTCTGTGTGATATTGACAGACTGGGACCACACAGTGGAGGATCTTCTTTTCTTATTAACAGGCTTTGTGTGGAGGGGGGGGGGGGAGATACAGGTCTGTGTGATATTGACAGACTGGGACCACACAGTGGAGGATCTTCTTTTCTTATTAACAGGCTTTGTGTGGAGGGGGGGGGGGGAGAGATACAGGTCTGTGTGATATTGACAGACTGGGACCACACAGTGGAGGATCTTTTCTTATTAACAGGCTTTGTGTGTAGGGGGGGGGGAGATACAGGTCTGTGTGATATTGACAGACTGGGACCACACAGTGGAGGATCTTTTCTTATTAACAGGCTTTGTGTGTGGGGGGGGGGGGTGTGGGGGTGTGTGTGGGGGGGGGGGGGGAGATACAGGTCTGTGTGATATTGACAGACTGGGACCACACAGTGGAGGATCTTTTCTTATTAACAGGCTTTGTGTGTGTGGGGGGGGGTGTGGGGGGGGGGGGAGATACAGGTCTGTGTGATATTGACAGACTGGGACCACACAGTGGAGGATCTTTTCTTATTAACAGGCTTTGTGTGTGTGTGGGGGGGGGGGTGTGTGGGGGGGGGGGGGGGGAGATACAGGTCTGTGTGATATTGACAGACTGGGACCACACAGTGGAGGATCTTCTTTTCTTATTAACAGGCTTTGTGTGTGGGGGGGGGGGGGGGTGTGGGGGGGGGGGAGATACAGGTCTGTGTGATATTGACAGACTGGGACCACACAGTGGAGGATCTTTTCTTATTAACAGGCTTTGTGTGTGTGTAGGGGGGGGGGGAGATACAGGTCTGTGTGATATTGACAGACTGGGACCACACAGTGGAGGATCTTTTCTTATTAACAGACTTTGTGTGGAGGGGGGGGGGGAGATACAGGTCTGTGTGATATTGACAGACTGGGACCACACAGTGGAGGATCTTTTCTTTTTGCAGCACTATGGCTATTCTTGTCTAAATTCTACTCTGAAAGTAAATGTTTGAACAAACAAAACAAAAAAATCATACAAAAATATGCAATAATACAATACAAAAAATATCCAAAATTTCAGTCTGTCAGCTTTATTCTAGGATGAAAGTAAATGAAAAATGTTAATGAAAATGAAAGTGTTAAAAAAAAAAATGATGTGAAGCTATATAACAAGGAAAAGGATATTGATGTGATTGATATTGTTTATTATAATAAGAAGAGAAATTATTGTGTGAAGCAGATTAAGATAGGTAGCAGTTTTCAGAAGAGACCAACAATGATAATATATTAGATTTTTTTCTGTTTAATTATACATTTTGTAATAAACAGTTTGAGATAGATTGTGTGTGGAGTTGTTAAGCATTCACTGATACAGGTACCAGATTTTTTTTTTCAATAAGGGCTATGTTTAATGTGTACAGTGTAATTTTTAATGAAAATTAGGAAACTAGTAAAACAAACTGATTATTACAAAAAAGACAAGAAAAGAAAAAAACATTGCAGTGACAGATTTCAGCTGTTTAACCTCAGATTTAGAATTACAGACTTTGTTGCTAGAGCCTCCCTGCCCTAGTCAGTATCCAACTAAATAAAAAGAACACCCAGTTCAGTTTGTGTGTGGCAGATTGTTTTTTTTGTTTTTGGTTTGTTGGGTTTTTTTTCAGTGCTTGAATGTTTTACATTTCAGTGCATTGATGCCCACAGGTAAAGTTGAGTTTAGCAACCAAATGGCTGGAGCCACTGATTAAGGTCAAGTTTTCCTGTGGTGGAGTTGTGGTGGTGTCAGGTTGGTGTTGTTCAAAGGGGTGCAGTCCTGAGTGCTTACGTCCATGTTGAGGTCGGTTTTATCAGTCAGCTCATCTGCACAACTTGTGGCTTCAACTGCTTGGGTGCACATGACACAATGTCACCACACTACAGTAAAAGGCCATTATTTTTTATTGGGCCATGCCCACATATGCCCACATACATACACTCATGCTCACACACACACACACACATATGCACGCACGCACGGCACGCGTGCGCACGCGCGCACACACACTCACACACACACACACACACACAGATATGTTTACACACACACACACATACACACACACACACACAGATATGTTTACACACACACACACACACACACACACACACACACATTCAGAACATTGCTGTTTACATCAAGGTAAAAAGCATTTGAAAGAAGAGAGCCCACTTTTCTTACTCATTCTTACAAAAAGGGGAGGAGACCCCTGGATGTATTCCCTGTCACAAGCCCTTCTGTGTGAAACATGTGCTCATTGACTGCTGAGATCTGCAGGACATTAGAAACAGACATTACACAGCAGATTCTCTGAAGACTTTGTTCTGTGATGTCTCTCCTTGGATGCTGATGGACGTTTTGAAAAAAGTGAATGTTTTTGATCAGATTTATATGTTTCAAACTCTGGAAGATTTTTTAAAAACGTTTTGAGTGAAAAGATTGAAGCAGTGACTGGTTTTTATTGTACTTTTTTTTATCCTTGACTTAAAATAGAAGTTACTGTGGTGACAGCCTTGAGATGAGCAAAGTGGCCAGCAAGGCTCTAAGCACCATAATTTGATTGGATTTGAGTTAGCTCTGTGCTGAAGATACAGTGCTCAGTTTAGCTTTGTATAAATTTACATATCACATCAGCTTCACACAGACACTTGCTGTTGTGATAATTAGTAATGTTTGTGGTGTTTACATAGCTAAAGTGACACATGTTAGATTCTGTCACCACCAGACACTTGCTGTTGTGATAATTAGTAATGTTTGTGGTGTTTACATAGCTAAAGTGACACATGTTTGTGATAGTTGGTAATGTTTGTGGTGTTTACATAGCTAAAGTGACACATGTTAGATTCTGTCACCACCCCTCGTTCATAAGGAGCTGTGGCCTGAAAATGAAATGAATAAATCATCCGAGTTTCTCTCTCTCACTCTGTCTCTCTCTCTGAGAGGGTAAATTAAAGAAACACACAAACCACACATGGAACACCTCAAAATTATAGATATGAAATAAATTTATCCAAAAAATCAGTTTTAGGTCCTATAACATGAATATCTGTTGGTGTCAAATCATTTGTTCTAATGACAGGCATGGAGACACTGTCATATCTTGGGAGCACAAGCCTTTTATTTATTTATTTATTTTTAATATGGCAAGGATCAATAAGTAACGCGACAGAAGAACGTCATCAAACTGATATTGTCATCATGGCAGATGAGAAGAAAAAGCCCCAAAACATTCATCTTGAATTCCTTTCGTTTTCTGCATTCGTGGACTGCGAACTGCCACGTTCACTTGTGTATGTACAAGAGGACTTTTACATTCATGACTCTTTTTTACACTGTAGGCAGCCATTCTCCATTTTCAGGAGTGTGCATACTGGATATGATCTTGTTTCCGTAACCCACAGAACACTGACACAGATTACATGATATTTAACATGTGGTAAGCGATATTCCACATACATATTCTGATATATACATTACATGCAGGAAGGGGGCTCAGGCACCACCAGCTGTGCACATCTGCAGACCTCCTTAAAGCAGCCAGGCACCATGACTGAGACTCAAACCCAGGACCCTCAGATGGAAAGTCCAACGCTCTAATCCCTTGGATGTTGCTCCCATCAGATACAATTTGAAAAATTGCTGTCAGGGTCATCCTTTATTTCACTGAAATCAATAGAAATAAAATCAATACAACATGGAACTATGGAGCTCTACCTCTTCCATAAAACATGAATCCTTACTGTAACCAACCAAGTCCTACTGTAGCCATCAGAGTCCCTTTCAAAGTGGATGACAGATGGATCTGTTTGCGAGGCAGAACGAGGAAGACTGATGGGAAAGTGGTGAGCGAGGCTGACATTCCTCTTCAGCAGGAAGATCAGAAGATGTGTGGTCACTTAATAGGGATGTTGGTCAGTCTGCTGTGATCGATGGCCTGTTCACTGGGCAGGTGGATAATAGTGGTGGTGTGTTCATGGCATGATATCATGATCCATTGATGACCAGTGGATAATAGTGGTGGTGTGTTCATGGCATGATATCATGATCCATTGATGACCAGTGGATAATAGTGGTGGTGTGTTCATGGCATGATATCATGATCCATTGATGACCAGTGGATAATAGTGGTGGTGTGTTCATGGCATGATATCATGATCCATTGACGACCAGTGGATAATGGTGGTGGTGTGTTCATGGCATGATATAATGATCCATTGACCACCAGTGGATAATAGTGGTGGTGTGTTCATGGCATGATATAATGATCCATTGACCACCAGTGGATAATAGTGGTGGTGTGTTCATGGCATGATATAATGATCCATTGACCACCAGTGGATAATAGTGGTGGTGTGTTCATGGCATGATATCATGATCCATTGACCACCAGTGGATAATAGTGGTGGTGTGTTCATGGCATGATATCATGATCCATTGACCACCAGTGGATAATAGTGGTGGTGTGTTCATGGCATGATATCATGATCCATTGACCACCAGTGGATAATAGTGGTGGTGTGTTCATGGCATGATATAATGATCCATTGACCACCAGTGGATAATAGTGGTGGTGTGTTCATGGCATGATATCATGATCCATTGACCACCAGGGTCTCCTGGTCTAAGTCTGTTTTGTTTATTGTCTGGAGGAAGAGAAACTGTTTGTGGTGTACACACATACATTGCATATGCATGCTTGCACTTGCATTGCCTACACAATTTCTCACACACACACACACACACACACACACACACACACACACACACTCTCTCTCTCTCTCTCTCTCTGTCTCTCTCTATGTGAGCGATGTTGTGTCTCTCAGTTTGATGCTGTGTTATACTCATACATTATACATGTATTAAGTATTCAGTATAACTACATTTATATGCGTGCATGTTTGTGTGTCTCTTAGAACAACGGCAGATGTGTAAGTCGGCCAAAGTGCTAATATCTTCACCGTTGGAAAATAAAGATTCATTCATTCTCTGTGTCTCTCTCTGTGTCTCTCTCTCTCCCTCTCTGTCTCCCTCTCAGCCTCTGTCTGTCTCTCCCCCTTTCTTCCTCTCTCTCTCTCTCTCTCAGTCTCTGTCTCTATCTCTCTCCTCTGTCTCTATCTCTCTCTGTCTCTCTCCATCTCTCTGTCTCTGTCTCTCTCTCTCTGTCTCTCTCTTTCTCTCTCTCTGTGTCTCTCTCTCTGTCTGTGTCTCTCTCCATCTCTCTCTCTGTCTCTGTCTCTCTCTCTCTCTCTCTCTCTCTCTCTGTCTCTCCCTCTGTCTCTGACAGGACAACATCAGAAGCACTCTATCTGTGGGTGTCTCCTTTTCTCTCTCTGTTCATCGCCTCCTTGTCACATTGACACTCTGTTGGACAGAATCAATAGTTTGCAAGGCTGTTGCTGCAAGGTTCTGGCTTTTGCTCATGGTGTGTGTGTGTGTGTGAGTATGTGCATGTGTGTGTGTGTGTGTGTGTGTGTGTGTGTGATAAAATGTGTGTATGTTTGTGTGTGTGTGTGTGTGTGAGTATGTGCATGTGTGTGTGTGTGTGATAAAATGTGTGTATGTTTGTGTGTGTGTGTGTGTGTGTTTATATACTATCACTATAGATTGTGTTCAGTTCTGTAGGCATGTAGGAAATGTATACATGTATGATGTGTGTGTATTTCTATGAAAGTGTGTATGTGTCTGTGTGTGCCCATGTGATATATGTGTGCCTGTGTGTTTGTGTGTGTGTGTGTGTCTGTCTGTGTTGTGAACAGGCATTCTATTCAGAATCTTCCGAAAACCTTCATCCTGTTTATCTTGCTTTTCTAAGAAAATGTCACCAGACAGAACAGGAGCCACTTAGGAATACAGTCCAACTCCAAGTGAGGATGATAACATTTTCCTTGCTGTATGGCTTGATTCTGTTGAGCCAGGTGATACTCTGGTAATCCTATCTTGACCTCATGCACATATATAGGAAATAGTTCTGTTTGAAGCTTTTACTTCATGCACATAGATAGGAAATAGTTCCGTTTGAGGCTTTTACTTCATGCACATATATAGGAAATAGTTCTGTTTGAAGCTTTTACTTCATGCACATATATAGGAAATAGTTCTGTTTGAAGCTTTTACTTCATGCATATATATAGGAAATAGTTCTGTTTGAAGCTTTTACTTCATGCACATATATAGGAAATAGTTCCGTTTGAGGCTTTTACTTCATGCACATATATAGGAAATAGTTCTGTTTGAAGCTTTTACTTCATGCACATATATAGGAAATAGTTCTGTGTGAAGCCAGTAAAAGCCATGTGTCTTGATTTATTCATTTGTTCTTTGTACGCTTGATTACTTATATTTCATAA
Organism: Babylonia areolata; assembly: GCF_041734735.1. NCBI lineage: Eukaryota > Metazoa > Mollusca > Gastropoda > Neogastropoda > Buccinidae > Babylonia > Babylonia areolata. The sequence goes on along the minus strand of NC_134881.1, from coordinate 1,060,244 downwards.
GTTCTTATGATAATTAATTTTGGACTTCATATTAATTTACAAACCATTGATCATTATCATATGCTGATATGAACCTTTCATTTTCTTGTTTGTTTCAGGAGCAGATTGGATGCCATCAGCAGGCCGAGTTCACTGACACAGGTAGGGAGAGCTCGGTCTCCCAGAGCCCACGCAGTTTGAACTGCCTGGCTGAGGAGCTGTACCGCCATCACTGAATTGTTTAAACCCCAAGCCTGGTCTCCCACAGCCCACACAGTTTGAACTGCCTGGCTGAGGAGCTGTACCACCATCACTGAATTGTTTAAACCCCAAGGCATTGGTCAGGTCAGAGACACTGCTGAGGTCAAGGTGAAGAAAGGCTGAAGAGTACAAGGGGACAAGACACCTGAACAAGGTCAAGGTCTTTGTAGGGTCAGACACAAGAGGTCAAGGACACTGGTGAGATCGAAGACCTTGGTGAGGGAGGTCTCCGTGAAGCGACCATGCCCGTGGTTGCGCCGGTTCCCGCCTGTCGCGATGGCGCGGGGCTTGGGTTGTACGAGCCCGCCTTTGAGAGTGACGCGTGTGGCGTGGGTTACGTGGTCAACATTGATGGGATCGAGTCACACCGGGTGAGTGCATCACTTTTGCCTGCTTCATCCATTCACTCCCTTCTGAACAAACAAAACTGTGCCACCCAACTTGTCCTCAGAAAGTAAAGATCTTAGCACATCACTCTGCAATCTCTTCATTGGCTCCCTGTCTCACACAGAATAAAGTATAAGATCAGCAATCAGTGTTAGGAATGTATTTAACAAATCGGCCCCTTCCTATATCTTTGACTGCCTTTATCTCTACACCCCATCTTGCTCTCTAAGATCAACTCCAGATCTACTCTGTTTCCGCATTTTCAGATTCAAACACTCCATTGTCAACCGCTGCTCTTTCTCTGTCTGGACCTTTGCATTGTCAAATTTCTGCACCCAGCTCTCTGAAGTCTGGCCTTAGAATCTACCTCTTTCCAGTATAGCTCTCCCAGTTATCTATCTTTCTGTTTACATTCATTCATTTAATCCTTGGAGTTAGGCTTAGAACTATTCATGCATTTGAATAACTGGTGTGTGGTTTTGTTCTTCCAATTACTTTATTGTATATTACATAATCAGCATCAATTGCCGATTAATCTGTCATGGCTGGTGTATTTTGGGCATTTTTATGTTTCCATATCCATTGAATTCAGGCAGGGATTACATGATCTTTGATAATGTGCTTGCATGGTTTTCTTCTGAAAATTTCAAATGTAACATGGACGTTTGTTTCTCAATAGATTTTTTTTTTTATCTCTATCATGAGGCAGGTGTAGAACTAGAAGTATTATCTAAACAATCCCAGATCATTTTGTCAGTGCATGTCAAGGATTGTGCATCTTTGACTGACAGTTTTATGGCACTTGGAACAAAGTTATGAACCATGTGTGCAGGTTTGCTGAATATGTTCTAATGTTTCTTTTGGCATGGCATTGTATATGAGTGGAGTGATGGCCTAGAGGTAACGCTTCTGCCTTGGAAGTGAGAGAATCTGAGCGTGCTGGTTCGAATCATGGCTCAGCCGCTGATATTTTCTCCCCCTCCATTAGACCTTGAGTGGTGGCCTGGACGCTTGTCATTCGGATGAGACAATAAACTGAGGTCCCGTGTGCAGCATGCACTTAGTGCACGTAAAAGAACCCACAGCAACAAAAGGGTTGTTCCTGGCAAAATTCTATAGAAAAATCCACTTCGATAGGAAAAACAACAACAACAAAACTGCACGCAGGAAAAAATATTTTAAAAATGGGTAGCACTGTAGTGTAGCAACACGCTGTCACTTGGGAGAGCAGCCCGAATTTCACACAGACAAATCTGTTGTGATAAAAAGAGAAATTATACAAATACAAATCACTGTCATGCTCATGTTTCTTTGCTTTGCAGTATTTAAGTGTTGTGAATGGTTCAGGTCAGTGAACAGAAACAATGATAGCTGTTACGATTGTAAAACTGTTTTTCCTTCATGGTAACCAGATGTGGTGAATGCAGTGAATGCCTTGTGCCTTTGCCTTTGTGTGTTTCATCTGGTACTCATGTGGCCATGAACC
>NC_134881.1:1045186-1058031 GCF_041734735.1 Babylonia areolata | reverse complement strand
AGGGGGTGGAAGCCGACCCAAAGACTGGTTGAAATGTGAAAAAAACCCAACCAACAAAAATAAAACAAAACAACAACAACAACAACAACAACAAAACAACAGTTCTTTCGGAATATTCGGTTTCTCGGTTTCATTCAAATCATTCGGTTTATGAAAGAATGTCCATTGGAAAAAAAGAAAAAGAAAAAAAAAGATGTACTTGGTTGGTTCGTATTCGGCTCGCTTCCGGCTGGGGAATAGAAAAGATGGCGCAACCATAATAATACCAGATCACAAAAGTCAATCAGTGTGCGTGTTGGCTATGTAATGAATGTGTCAGCCTAGCTAGTGTTGTGTGAGCGCAGTATAAGCGAGCACAATACATTACGTATCGCGGAACACCAATGCTATCACGCGAAACATATTTGCTAAACTTTTGCTCAAAGCTGAATGCAGTTGTGGTTGCAGAAACTGGTAAGTTCTATTTCAGAAAAGGGTTAACATATCGTTCACTGCTTACAAAATAAACATCCGAGCGTGAATTTGATGTGAGTTCACGAATCATTCTCGTGGGTGTTGTCACAATTTTGATAGTCTGATTTTTAGCTCAGAACGACCCGCTTGGGTTGGAATTTGTACTCGCGCTTTTCCACGTCTGACGAGATCGCAACTGATTATCATGAAACAAAAGAAGAAAACTTAGAAGAAGGAGATGGAGAAGGAAAAAAGGAGAAAAAACAGAAGGAACAGAATAGTAGAATGAAAATAAGTAGAAGGAGAAGAAGAAGAAGAAAAGGAAGAAGAAGACGATGGAGAAGACAGAGAAGAAGGAAAATGAGAGGAAGAAAAAGACAGAAGAAGGAAAAGGAGAGGAAGAAAAAGACAGAAGAAGGAAAATGAGAGGAAGAAAAAAGACAGAAGAAGGAAAAGGAGAGGAAGAAAAAGACAGAAGAAGGAAAAGGAGAGGAAGAAGGGGGAGAAGGAAAAGGAGAGAAGAAGAAGACAGAGAAGAAGGAAAAGGAGAGAAGAAGAAGGAGGAGAAGAAGCGGAAGAAGAGAGAAGACGAAGGGAAGGAAGCTGAGAAGGATAACAAGAAAAGAAAAGCATTCATTTTGTTGTGTGATATTGGTACAAAAATTGTTTTTGTTAATGTGCATGTGTGTTTATTGATTTTAGGGCTTATATGGGAAAAAGCCTGTTCAGTATGAACATCTGTCTGTCTGTGTGTTCATCTTCCGGCGATGCAGAGGAAAGAGATTCCATGGTGGTTATCGCAGGATGCTTTGTCTTCCTTCCATTTGTAAATGTGGACAATTGAAGCATCCTTGAAATCCTGGGGGACCTCCCCTCTCTCCCAGATAGACTGGAACAGGGCGGTCAGCTTGTCTGTCAGCAATTTGTCTCCATACTTGTAGATGTCAGCCTGGATTCCATCTGCTCCTGGTGCTTTTCCTGACGTCGTCAGCTTCAGGGCCTTCCGGGTCTCGGCCTTTATGGGAGGGGCAGCTAGCGAGTCATTGACTGGTAGCTGCGGGAGGGCTGCAATTACCTCGTCAGATACGGACGAGTCCCTGTTGAAGAGGGTGTTAAGTGCTCTGCCCAGCGGGCAAGGATGTCTTTCTTGTCTGTCAGGAGGGTGGTCTGGTCCAAGGCTCGGAAGGGGTTGATCCTGTGACTCTCGGCCCATACACAGCTCGGAGAACATCATGGAAGGTCTTCTTGTTTTGAGCATCAGCAGCGGACTGAAGCTCTTCGGATTTTCTCTCCCACCAGGTGACCTTCGTCTCACGCAGCATCTTTTGTACAAGTTGCTTGGTTTGCAAAAACTGGTTCTCCTTCCTCTGGCAGTCTTTATCGGAAATATGATCCTGATGCTGTATGTGCAGTGTGTCCAGGTGCTTTGAGATTCCAGAGTCGTTCTCGTCAAACCAGTCTTGGTGGCTCTTCTGTACAAAGCCTTGTGTGTCAGCTGCTGCTGTGTACACAGCATCTCTAAAGGTGCTCCATACCTCTTCTACATCAGTCGAAGCAGGAATTTCTTGGAGAGCTTCTTGGATTTGCTGCTGCAGCACGTCCTTGGTGATAGGGAGGTGGTGGATGTTCAGCTTCCTAGGGGGTTTCTGCCTGGCTGGTTGGAGCTTGGGTGCAAGTCTGATGTTCATCTTGCTGCGCACCAGGCGATGGTCTGACCAACAGACTGCTCCTCTCATGCAGCGTGTAATGGAAACATCACCTCTGTCCCTCTGCCGGACAATTACATAGTCCAGCATGTGCCATTGCTTGGAGCGGGGGTGCATCCATGTGTTCTTGTACTTGTCCGCTTGTCGGAAGAGGGTAATGGTGATGGTCAGTCCATGCTGCGTGCAGAGCGGGAGCAAAAGCAGTCCGTTGGAGTTGCACTTGCCAGTGCCGTGCTGTCCTAGGACTTTTGGCCACGAGGAGAAGTCCACGCCTACACGGGCAATAAAATCCCCAAGGATGATCAGCCTGTCCTTTCTGTCTACCGCTGAAATGGTGTGGCTGAGCTCCTCGTAGAAAGCTTCTTTGATGACGTCAGGGTTGGTCATCGTCGGGGCATAGCAGCTGATGACTGTGGCGAAACGATCCTCGGACAGCGTCAGACGCAGGGTCATCAGGCTATCGTTCATCCCACGTGGAAGGCTGTCAAGCTGTCGTGCAAGTTTGGTTCGTATGGCAAAGCCCACACCTGAGGTTCTTGGGGTGCCATCTGGCTTCCCAGTGCAGTAGAAGGTGTAGCCCCATCCAACTTCCTCCAGCTGGGTTTCACCAGCAAACCTGGTTTCGCTCAGGGCTGCTATGTCCACCTGGTAGCGATCAAGCATTCTAGCAATGAGTGCTGTGCGCCTTTCTGGTCTGTCGTCTCTGTCGAAAAGGGTGCGAACATTCCAGGCACCCAGAGTCAGGGCATGACTCCTGGTTCTTTTCTTCTATTTTTTCGACCGGTAGTGTTGGATGTCCAAGTATGTGCTGTTTCCTACTAGATACTAGGCGAGGCAGGCTTTGTTTAGGGATCCTTATATCTCCCCTTCCCCATATGGGGAGAGCAGTGCTGTCCCCAAAAAGGGCTGCTCTGATACTGTGGGAAGATACGGGCGCCGCATCTGCCCCAGTCTACGGCGGACGACTATCACCCCTCAAACGCCTGCGTGCAGAGTCGTGACTCGGAACTGCCAGCAGCATCCTCTGCCTGCCCCCGTTACCACTTCTCCATCGCCGCAGGGCTTGGGAAAGCTGGGTGTTGAAGGGCTAGCTTGTCGTTCCGACATTAGCCTGGTTGCCTGACCAGCACAGGTGACTTTTTTTTTTTAATGAAGAGTTGTGCAGTCCCTTCCCCACTCTCTCGCCTACCGACGTTCAGAGTCCCATAGGTGCAGAGAATGCCACGTGTAGGACGGCCTCGGCGGATGCAGGTTTTTTCTTCGGAGTTCCATATTCTAGGAGGACTTCCAGCCAAGGATAAGAGCTCCCCCTGCCCTTTGGTCATCCTCTTCTGCCTTCACAACCGTTGGGAAAGGTTTCCTCCTCCGCCTGGTTCGTCGTTGGGAGACTTCACATCAGGCAGTTAGTACTGGGTTACATGGTACCAGTAGCAAGGGCTTTATACCCCTGACGAAAGGTTTATAGACATACCAACAAAGGGTCAGAAAAACCCCACACAGCATAAACAAACAAACAAAACAACAACACAAAATAAACGCAACAACAACAAGAACAATAATAATACATAGTTTTTCTATGGCGCTATATCCAACACCAATGCTGCTCAAAGCGCCTTACATCATCCAGCTGACTATAAACATGCCTTAAAAATCATGTCAACCGCTATCTGACAATGGAAAACATCCAGTGAAAAAGCACACTTAAGAGATGAATCAGATTATAAAAACTATGAAGTAAATAAGGCTTAGATCAAAACAAAATGCATTTCATAGAACACACACACACATACACACGCACACACACATAGATGTCCCTCCCTTACCAACACACGCACACTCACACACAGAGACACACATGCTAACATTAAATATCAACTGCACTAAAAACAGAATTCCATAAGCATTAAAATATTTCTTATTTTCTAACATAGAATAGAATTCTGTTCGGCCATACTAACATGCCTACACACTTACACATGCGTACCAGAGCACTGTACCCTCACAAACACATGCACGCACGCACGCACACACACACACACACACACACACACACGCCCATTAAAAATAACCAGATAGGAAAAATGACATCACATCTAGGACCAAAACTACATAAAATACACACTGCATTAAAACCGGACTACAAAAATACTAGTACAAAGATACTTGCAGACAAACATACCTTGGTTTAACCGTTCCGCCCAGAACAAAAATGCTACGGAAAAGGTATGTTTTCAGATCTGACTTAAAGGGATGTAGATCAGAGGCATTTCTAAGAGATGAAGGTAGTGAGTTCCAAACTTGGGGGATCTGAGCTCTGAAAGACCTATTTCCAGCGCATTTCAGATTAGTCCTTGGAACTTTAAGCAGCTTTTCAGAACTGGATCTTAATGTTCTGCGCGGTTCATATGTTTCCAATACAGAGGAGAGATACAATGGAAGAGACTTGTCAAAATGTTTGAAGGCGAGTGTTGCTAACTTACAGTGAATGTGGGACTCAATTTCAAGACAGTGTATCCGATTCAGCAGAGGTGTAACATAATCAGATTTCTTTTTGGCGAGAACCAATCGTGCAACAACAACAACAAAAAAACAAACAAAAACCCACCAAAAACCCCCACAAAAAAACAAAAACAAAACAAAACAAAACAAAACAACTAAAAAACAAAAACAACAATAACCCCGACCAAAAAAAACCAATAACAAAAAACAACAACCCAAAACAAAAAAACAACAACCCCAACCCCCCAAAAAAACCAAAACCAAAAACAACCACCACCAAACAAACAAAAAACAAACAACAACCCCCCCCCCTAAAATGTAAGGTGTTCTAATCAAAACGTGACATGTTCTTTGAAACTTTCATATATGAATTTTGCCTGTCGAGGTTTTACAGGGTCGTATTTTCACCACTGACTGTATCAGTATCATCAAAATTTGGAAATTCAGACTTCATACCTGTTGACAAAACTTCTCGTAAATATTCATATCTAATACATTTGTCTTGAAAATGATACTTACCTTCAAATACAGCAAAGGTTCTGCATACTCTTGCATGTTTTTTTGTACCTGTGTATTCGCTCCTTTCTATATGGAGGTCATGTGTGCTTATGCGAAGTGTGCACATTTGTGCCTGTCAGGGCCACGTGGCAAAGAGAGTGGGGTGGGGCAGACAGCACTCCTCTGACAGACCCCAAACACCAGTCCCCTGACACCCGACACTCCTCTGACAGACCCCAAACTCCAGTCCCCTGACACCCGACACTCCTCTGACAGACCCCAAACACCAGTCCCCTGACACCCGACACTCCTCTGACAGACCCCAAACTCCAGTCCCCTGACACCCGACACTCCTCTGACAGACCCCAAACTCCAGTCCCCTGACACCCGACACTCCTCTGACAGACCCCAAACTCCAGTCCCCTGACAGCCGACACTCCTCTGACAGACCCCAAACTCCAGTCCCCTGACACCCGACACTCCTCTGACAGACACCCTCTGACAGACCCCAAACTCCAGTCCCCTGACACCCGACACTCCTCTGACAGACACCCTCTGACAGACCCCAAACTCCAGTCCCCTGACACCCGACACTCCTCTGACAGACACCCTCTGACAGACCCCAAACTCCAGTCCCCTGACACCCGACACCCTGTGCCCAGCAGCCCCAGAAGGAAACTGTTTACATTGCGAAAATGGGCAGATACAATGTCTTTGCCCGAGGCCACGAATCTGACATGCAATGCAGTGTACTTACCTTACAGGCAAAACACTTATGTTGTTCTTTGTGGCATTAGAAAGCTCCACAATCGGACACGCCAAACTTAAGATTCTGACCTTTCTTTTTACAGCATCAGAATTCAGTGTTCTCACGCTATTCCAAAATTGTAGGCTTATTCAGTGTTCTCATCTGAGGTTCATTTGCTTAAAAAAGGGATCTGTTTTCGATTGTTACACACTGGATCTCCTTAACCTTCAAAAACGTCAGACAGGTCTTTGAAGAAGAAGGCCGGTCATTTCCTCAGTTGACAAAGAGAGCTGGACTCTTACATGCACTTTCGTGCACTGACACCACAGACCTCTTCTTCCCACCAACAGTCAAGTACATGTCCACATTAATTTTCTGGTACTTGAAGCACCAGAGGTACATGATGACACAATCAGCTATACGTTGACCCACAGATAACCTTTTTTTGATATTCTGAGGTCAAGTTGTGTAACAGAACACCAAAAAAGTGTCTGCAAGTGCACGGTCCTGGACTTAGCGCAAATGGACACATTGAACCTCGGAAACTCGTTAGGAAGGCAAGTGGCTTATATCTGGCTTCCCTGGAGTCCCCTGCAAATAATGACTCCCCTTGACGAGTTCAGCGTTTCATAGGCTGATAGCACCACGGCTGTTCACTAAGGAAGGGGGAGGGAGGGGGTGGGGGTGGGGGCTGAGCTCCTAGCGCTCAGTGATCTCAATAACAGTGCCCACACGCGGACGAGCAAAGACCGCACTATCCCCTTGACGTGACTGCTCTGAAGTATCACGTGCCTATCGCTGTTCACCAACCAGAATTTTACACGGCTTGCTTGACAGTACGCGCGGCTCGCTTCACAAGGGTGATGATAATAAAACACTGCACCAGTCAGTTTTAGGAAAGGTATATTCTGTTGTACTATTACGTCCATTGATCTTTCTTTCAACACCAAACACAATGGCATCATGATTTACACGCACAGCGTGCTTTGGAGTGAAAGGGAGAGAAACAATGTGTTGACCGGACCTCGTGTTTACAAACATGCATTTTCAGCTACAGACTACCCAGTTCTGTTAGTGGTAGCCAGAGTTGTTTTATTTATCAAATATACAAACATGCATTTTCAGCTACAGACTACCCAGTTCTGTTAGTGGTAGCCAGAGTTGTTTTATTTATCAAATTAATGACACACTGGACATTGATCGACTGAGTGTGTGCCATCAAAATGACCACAGAATTTGGCGTTGTACGTAGTTTGTGCGCGAGTGTTCATGATCGTGGAACCAGAAACACAGTGCACTTGGTTCGCTTCAGTGCTCTCAGTCTCGCACAACGCGTGATGCTGTAAGCAACTGGGTGTTGTCATTTGATGTCGATGACGTGATGCACAGAAAGTTCTAAAGCATCATTCTGACACATTTTATATTGCAGTTTTGCCTTTTTTTTCTTTCAGCAGTAACCTTTCTTTCTTATATATTTCATTTTGTTTCTTTTCTTGTTAAATGTTCCCCACATGTCAGACACATGTATGTTCAACAGATGATTCCAAAAAAGTTATCTATCGTCTCACACCGTATCCTAAAGAACACACCATACACATCAACACCAGAATCTTTCAACACTATCAAACACTTCTCACTCAGTGCAGACAAAATGTTGAAAAGAATGAGCAGACGAACCTGGTGCAACCAGTCGGAAAAAGACTTTAAAAACCAAAGAACTACGTTTGAGCGTCAAACGACATAATCTTTACAGTACACGCGTTGAGCTGGTCGCTTCGACTGGATCGTTCGCAATTACCCATACCTATCCTAATATGCAAATTTCATTTTCTGAATCTGAATTATTGTCAGTATCCGTGTTTGTCCATCTCTGTTTTTTGTTTTAATCTTTAAAAAAAAAATCTTTTCTCTTTTGATTTTTTGAAAACATGGGGCGTAAGTTGAATGATGGAAGACAACTACCCGTCACTGTAGGGAAGCTGCTGTGCTGCTCAACGGACAATGGACGGGTCGCACAGAAGAAAATGTCCTCATAATGGAGTAGAACTTATGTTATCATAACTGGCACACAAAGCACTGGCAGGATGAGAATCCCATGGACCAAGAATGACCACAGCCTTCAGAACAAACGAAAAAAGAATCATGTTGAACATCATTCAGAGCTTGAAGAGATGACTGAAAATGGAGAAAAAGTTCACATAAACTCGTCCACTGACCAAACGGGACATTGGAGTCTGTATTTGCCCAAACAAGAAAATTCATAAAGCGACATGTCTCAGAAAACCGCATTGACCACATCTACATGGACAAGAAGTTTAGAAGATCGCTTCAAGATTTTTGCGATTGGAAATAGGAGCTTACATAGCACTGGATGATCATCTGCTAACCTGAGGCTCAAGTTAAAGAAGTGAGAGGAAACAACAAGGAGGAAGCATGACAACATTGGCTTCCGGAAACATCTTCAGAGGGCGAGGCAACCATGCAGCACCAGAGGAAGTGCACCGACACGCGGACATCTACATGCCAGGAAATAGTTGGCCACACGAAACACCCACACGAAGAGTCGATATCAGCAGATGTCTGCATAGGATGCCCCCTGCTCGAACCAAAAAGTATGGCTAACGCAGTTTTTCATTCCAAGCTCTCTTTCTTTGGAATCAATTTCCTCAGCCTCTCAGTCACTCATCTTTGCTGCAATCTTTCAAATCCAGTCAGAAGACCCCCCCCCCCCCCCCCCCTTGATTAATTCTCAACAGCTCATCCCTTTCCAGTATGAACTAAAATAACTATTAGAGACTGAGTGAGTTCTGATAGTTAGTATTTTTGAATGTGTACTATTTACGATTGTGTGTTATGGCTTGTGTGTGTGCGTGTGTATTGTGAGTGTGTGTGTGTGTGTCTACGATTGCTACGTATAGCTTAGTCTTGCGTAAAAGATGATTTTGGACTAGAGCGTATAAAGTGAATATATAGTCAACAGTGCTATAACCTGTTCTAAAGCCCGCCTGTTCCTCTCTCTATTTTTTCTTCTATTTCTGCCCATTTTCTTAACCTGCTATTTACAATGTGTGTCTACACTTTACTAACTGCACTCGTCAAGGCTGCTCCCCTGTACTTGTCCGGGTTGTTTGTGTCTCCCTTTTTATGTATAGGCACAATCATGGATTTTGCCCAGTCCAACGGAAATGTTCCACTTTCAAATAATTTATTGAATAGGGTAAACAGGAATTGCATAACATTATTGTTTGCATTTTTTTAGCATTACGCTGATAACATAATCTGGGCAGGCACTTTTGCCTGATTTCAGGTTTTTTTTTATATTTGTAATGATTTCCTGTTCTGAAATTGGGTCATTGAATAAAGGTTCTTCCTCCACATTTACCATTTCTTCCGTCATTACTTCTTCCTGGTCAGAACTATTAACAGCTGTATTAAAGACGTTAGAAAAGTGGTTATGGCACTGTTCGGAGCTCCTGTCATTATAAATCGCTGTTTTCCGGTTAACTGATTTTATTATTGACCAGAACAGCTTAGGGTGATGGACGCAGTTTCTTAATTTTATTTTTATCTTTTTTCTTCATACGCTCGTTTCTTTGTTGTTTGTAGCTTAACATAACCCTTCCTCTCCTTAACATAGTCTTCTTTCCGCTGATTCTTAACGCTTTCTGTCTTACATCTTTGGAATCTCTAAGGAGTCTTCTGACCCGTTTCTTCTGCTGCCTGCATTCCATATCAAACCAGTCATTAAATTGTTTCTTAGTTTTCCTAACCTTTCTAACCATACCAGCAGCTGCTCCACACAGAGCGTTTGCAAATAATTTAACCCCGCTATCAACATCTAAATGTAACATATCGTGTGCTTCACTCAGACTCTCTTTGAATTCATCGCCGTCTATCTCCTCTTTGTATATCTGCAACTTTTCCTCATTCCAGAAAATCCTGTTTTCATCAGAGCAACCATTCTTTGGTTCTTGACTCTTTTCATTGCTGTGACTTTTTTTTTTTCCAATTTAGTACTACTGACAGGTGCCATGAATATGAACAATTATCAATGCGTAGGTCACACCCTGCTCGTAAATCTTCAGATATAAGAAAATAATCAATACCGCTGCTGCTGTGTGGTGACACAAAAGTAAATTCTCCTTCTCTGTCACTGCTACACGATCCATTCACAATATACAAGTCTAACATAAGGGCAAGCTAGAGCAGGGAGAGAGAGACAGAGAGAGACACACACACACACACACAGACACACACACACAGACACACACACACACACACACACACACACACACACACACACACACACACACACACACACACACACACACACACAGACTGAGACAGAAAGAGAACATGCCATGAAAATGGCTTGAAATAATATTAGGAAAGTTACACATTCAATCCATTCTCAATAAGAACACACACACACACACACACACACACACACACACACACACACACAGATACACACAGACACACACCACTACCACCACCACCACCAACAACAACAACAACAATTGTTGGAGTTTTTTTCTTCTCTTGTTGGGTCAGCTGCCGACAATTAGCGGATCGATGACAAATGAGCCCATCAGAGATCCGTTAAAATTAATTGCTACCGGTTGACGACGTATCAGATGATCGGCTTCATTTCACAAGCCACAACTTTAAATCAACGTTTACTTAGTGACCGATGATTTGTCGTCATTATTTCACAAGCAGTTCATGACTTGAATTGTTTCTATTGCTTCATCTAAAATAAAATCACACACACACACACACGCGCACACACGCACGCACACACACACACACACACACACACACACACACACACACACACACACACACACACACACACACACACACACACACACACACACACACAAATAATTTGTAACATATGACAGATTCATTCGATATCAAGACAAATGATCAGATATCCGTGGTACAGTGACATTATTTTTCTGAAGGTAATGTGTTTGAGCATCTGTCTGTCTGTGTGTCTATCTGTCTGTCTCTCTTCTTTTTGTGTGTGTGTCTTTCTCAAAACCTTTTTTTTTCTTGCTTTATTTTCATTCCCTTCTCTCTCTATGAATATGTGGACACATCAACTGCAGGGCAGAGCACACATGGAAGCTGATGAATATGTCGATACATCAACTGCAGGGCTGAGCACATATGGAAGCTGATGAATATGTGGACACATCAACTGCAGGGCAGAGCACACATGGAAGCTGATGAATATGTCGATACATCAACTGCAGGGCTGAGCACATATGGAAGCTGATGAATATGTCGACACATCAACTGCAGGGCAGAGCAAGACTTTAACCTTTTCTTCGATATATGTCATCACCATCATCGTCATCATCAGTGTCATCATTCTTGTCGTGGACGTCGTCTGCATGAGGATCATCATTGTCGTCTTCGACATCACCAACACACGGCAAAACAAACAGCGACAATATTGCGTTTACCAAGTAATCGCAGATTTGTCGCCGAGTGCTGATTTGTAGTCGATCAGCGTCACTTGCAGAGGCGACAATTCAGCGGTTAACAGAACGATGTCACCACGGACACAGGGGAAGCACTGCCAGGACAAATACCATTTCCATAGTGACAAGTAAAAGTTCAGTTTCAAGGAGGTGTCTTCAATCTTCAATTTGGAAGGTCAGCCGTCATCATTGACTATTGTTGACCAGTGTGTGCAGAGGCGTAAGATAAACATAAAAACAGGTCTATTTGGGACACCAAAAGGACAGAAGGTCTAAAGCAGCCTCAGCACCCCAACTGCACACCCCTGAGTTCAGCTCCGGGGCAGCGTGTTGCGGCAGGAAAAAAAAGGGGAGGACCCAACTCACCCAACCTGGTGTATGGACAAGCTTATCCGGTAATCGTAGCGACCCCCAGGTCAAGACCTGGACCGGCACAACCCTAGCCTTCATTTACCCCGGGGCTAGTTGGGGAGGGGTCTAAGCTGTGGTTTTGATGAGCTCCCTCTTGAATGAAACCAAGGAGGGAGCCTCTACTGCTGTTGCAGGCAGGGAGTTGCAGGCAGGAATGGTTGACGGGAAGAAACTGAACTTGTATGGCTCACAGAAGGTGCCGAGGTGTGCAAACTTGTGTCGGTGATTTGATCTTGTTTTGGTGGATCCTTTCTTGAGAAATTTGTCTGAAGGGGTGTCCTAGCGAAAACGAAAACAGGAGCAGGTTCCTGACATACTTGTGAAGCCAACGTGATGGTCGTGTCTTGAGAGCCTTCCTATGCTATCTGTGGAACACTGACATAAAAACAACCCGTAAACACATTAGATTACAATCAACATGAAAGATACACAAAAAGTAAATGATTAAGATATTAAACACAAATGTCACAGTCAAAGCACTGCCTAGATGAACACTTGTTCATTTTTAAAGACTTTGAAATGTATTTCTTTTTTTTCTCTTTACAGATTTATGTATGTGAAAATCGGGCTGCTATCCCCAGTGAGAGCGCCACCCATTATTGTTATTGCTGTATTTCTTCTCCTTGATATTTGTTTTCCTATCAATGTGGATGTTTTTGAATAGAATTTAGCCGAGGATAATCCTTTTGTTGCCTTGGCTTATTTTACGTGCGCTAAGTGCATACTGCACACACAAACTCAATTTATCGTCTCACATGAATGACTATGAACAGATAAATAAATGAATATAATTATAAACACATCGATTCCTCCAAGGCAAGGCAAGAAGTTTATTTCATGTGCCTCATGGGACCATTGAGACATTGAACACGAGCATCTTTTACAATCACCACAGAAACAAGAGAGGCAAGGCCTTCAAGACTCACTTGTGATAAATTAACTCCCTTAGCATTAATTACAGAGTAATTTCCCTTTTTTACTATCTGCACCAAAACGTTTGCAAAATAAATAAAAATTCCTTGCTTAGCAAAAGAA